>NC_085998.1:11221895-11341895 GCF_030014385.1 Trichomycterus rosablanca | reverse complement strand
AGAAGTTTAAAAACGCCGTTCAGGTGGCGCAGCGGTAAAAAAAAAACAGCTGAGCGGCCACATGAACAACGATTGGCCTGTTGTTCAGATATGGGCGGGATTAAGCCGGATAGAGTCTCTCTCTCATAACTAATGCAATTGCGACCTCTGCTGGCTGATTGATGGTGCCTGCACAGAGATTAGAAAAGAGTGCTCTCAGGGTGTGTCTCTCCGTACACAGTGCTGAGCTGCACTGCACTCATCAAAGTGTAGGTTATAATATGCATACGGCATGCTGCCCATGTGTCGGAGGGGGCGTGGGTTAGCTTCGTTCTCCTCAATCAGAGCAGGGATTGGCATTGGTGGAGAATTAAAATTTTAAAAAAAGTTTAAAAACAGTAGTATGACGATTTTGTTAAAGAGTTGAGTGTGGGAGTAGCAAAATTGTTACTTTCATTTTTTTTTGTTTTTTTTTGTGAATTTATAAATGTGATCATTTGTGATTTTTTTTACACTATTTAGAAGAATGTAATTATTAGGCTAAAAGATTCATATCCATGAATGTCATGTCCATGACAAATTAGCCTTATATAGTTATTTTCAGACATTTTATGCAGTGCCATAAAGGGGACCTAAATATTATCCTATTTTGTTTTGAATTGCTTCCCCTTCTCTTGGGTCAACACATGAAATTGACTCTATTCTAGCCAAGCCTCAGGGCCATGACAAAGGTCAGGAAAACATGACAGCAAAGGAAAAAGGGCAGCACAGATGAAGCTCCCAAAGTCCACAGTGAATCCAGACGAACTCCTTTACATGCCTATCATGTATACAGGGCAGTCACAGGGCCCGTGTGGTCCCTGAGACCAAGTTACCAAGACTTATGAACGCTTGTAATAAAAGCTTCATCATGTGCGAGAGCATGTTTATGCCGGGCATAGAAATTCATTGTGGAGGACAGATGTTAGAGTTAATGAAAAACAGTAAATGCTATCAATTTTCTTCTATAATTAAGCACTTAAGGGCCACCAAATAAAACAGCTGATTATGTGGTAGTTTTTGAGAAACTGAAAGCTGACATTTTTAAAACATAGTTAAAAAGTAATAAGCCCCAGATTTCCAGGAATAATTAAATAAAGCAGTGGTAGGCTTGGACAATGTCGGAGTAAGTTACCACCACTGGATTCCTTCTGTTGCTTGGATTGTATTATGTCTTAGCTGTATGTAACTTTAATAAAAGGATCTGCAAAATACCTAAGCAATGTAAGAAACATACTCACTCACTTTCTTAACTGCTTATCCAATTAGGGTCATGTGGGGTGTGCTGGAGCCTATCCCAGCTTTTCAATGGGCGCAAGGCACACAGTAACACCCTAGACGGGGTGCCAGTCCATCACAGGGCAGACACACATACACACACCCATTCACCTATAGGGCAATTCAGTGTCTCCAATTAACCTGACTGCATGTTTTTGGACTGTGGGAGAAAACCGGAGCTCCCAGAGAAAATCCACGCAGACACAGGGAGAACATGCAAACCCAGACCCAGACCGCCCCGCCTGGGGATCGAATCCAGGACCTTCTTGCTGTGAGGCGACAGTGCTACCCACCGAGCCACCGTGCCGCCCAAAAAACATACTCATAAAGTAAATAAATAACGGCACTCTGGTGGTGCAGTAGTGTAACTCACCACCACTGCTTTGTCTCAAGCATCAGGTTTAAATCTTGCTGATGCCACTAGACTGGCTAAGCACTTGACATACTTAATTGGCCATGTCCGAGGGAGTGAGAGCTGAATGGGGTAAAACCTGAAGACTTTAAGAGGCACAGGCACAATAAAGAAAGACAACGGAGATATGACGCATTTTGCTTTGTTTTTATTTGTGTTTTTATGCCAAAACATCTTCCAAAGACAAGCAAGGAGTTGATTGGCTTTTGTATATGTATTGACACCATGTCTTGTGTAAATGTATGAATTCACACTAGTGCCTATTGTTAAAAATATCACTACATGTGCATTTTATTCTGTTATTGTTACTGAAAATAGCCCTATATCCATCACCTACAGATGAGAGCCTTTCCTCAACAACATCAAAGTGTAAGCAAATGCAATCAGGGCAAGTAATATATCATGTACAGAGGCAGCTGTAGACTAGCAGTTAAGGTACTGGACAAGTAATGGAAACGTCACTGGTTCAAGCCCCACCACTGCCAGATTGCCACTGTTGGACCCTTAAGCAAGGCTGTAAGTCGCTTTGGATAAAAGCTTCTGCTAAAATGCTGAAAATGTAAATGTAAAAGCTAAGAAAAAATAGTAATACTCGAGATAAGTGTCACTAGGTCTTTCAAGAGTATAAGCTTGTTTGTAACTGGGTATTGATTTTAGTATCTAAACAATGGTGCCCCAGTGGTCAGTGCACTATGATGATAATGATACTGGTGACTAGTAAGGAAAACTCAGTATGGTATTTGACACACAAATGTAAGGTTTTGAAACATTAAAACTACCTTCTTGTTTCTACACACACTGTCCATTTTATCGGCTTTACTTACCATATAGAAGCACTTTGTAGTTCTACAATTACTGACTGTAGTCCATCTGTTTCTCTACATGCTTTGTTAGCCCCCTTTCATGCTGTTCCTCAATGGTCAGGACTCTTCAAGGACCACCACAAAGCAGGTATTATTTGAGTGGTGGATCAATCTCAGCACTGTAGTGACACTGACATGGTGGTGGTGTGTTAGTGTGTGTTGTGCTGGTATGAGTGGATAAGACACAGCAGCGCTGCTGGAGTTTTTAAACACCTCACTGTTACTGCTGGACTAAGAATAGTCCACCAACCAAAAATATCCAGCAAACAGCGCCCCGTGGGCAGCGTCCTGTGACAACTGATGAAGGTCTAGAAGATGACCAACCCAAACAGCAGCAACAGATGGGCGATCGTCTCTGACTTTACATCTACAAGGTGGACCAACTGGGTAGGAGTGTCTAATAGAGTGGACAGTGAGTGGACACAGTGTTTAAAAACTCCAGCAGCGCTCATACCAGCACTCACACCAGAACAACACACACTAACACATTACCACCATGTCATTGTCACTGCAGTGCTGAGAATGATCCACCACCCAAATAATACCTGCTCTGTGGGGGTCCTGACCATTAAAGAACAGGGTGAAAGCAGGCTAAAAAAGTATGTAGAGAAACAGATGGACTACAGTTAGTAATTGTTATACTGCAAAGTGCTTCTTTGTAAGTGGAGCTGATAAAATGGACACTGAGTGTAGAAACAAGAAGGTGGTTTTAATGTTATGGCTGATTGGTGTGTATTAATGTGTATAATCTATATGTTAGAATTGGAGAAAATGTAAGAATCTAGGAAAGACATAATCCAGTTATACAGTAAATAAACATCATTTTAATTTGGAGATGCTCCTGCCTGGAATCTCAGCACTGTGTCCCAGCTGTGCCCCGCCCTAGCAGCACTTGTTTTTCTGACCCGGGACATATTGTACAAAGCATTGCTGATGGACGTTTATACAAAAGGGCACACAGCAGACATTGGAACATGAATAGGAGATGTAATACATTCTTTCCATTTCTAACATTTTATTTCCTTTTCATCCTGTTATCTTTTCTTTCTGTATTTGCGTCAATGGAATTCCTAAAAGGGCAGCACAGTAACACCACTGGTAGCGTGGGTGATGCCCGGAAAAGTGGTTTTTGAATAATAATGATGACTATTGGTGAACACTCAGTTATTTGGTTATTTTTTTATGATAATAGTTGCCACATGAATGAACAAATGTGTTTTATGTTGCCAAGTTTGCAAAAATACCAGAATTTAACATTTTTATTTATTTATTTATGCATCTTCTCCCTTTTTCTCCTGATTTATTTCCAATGTTTGCACAGTTCTTGCGGACCTCTTCTTTACGCCTGTGCTTCTGCACAGACTCCTTTATCCACTAACCAGGGTCCTTGCAGAGCGTTTGAAGACCCCACCCACTTAGTCTGGTCATTTCCCATACCCAGCAGACATAGTGGCCAATTTGTGTCTGCTGCAGGCACTGCCTATTGTGCCTGCTAGATGCTGCCCAGCCATCTAGCTAAGTCGTAGGGGACCTCTCCTTTACGCCTGTGCTTCTGCACAGACGCCTCTATCCACTAACCAGGGTCCTTGCACAGCATTTGAAGACCCCACCCACTTAGTCCGGTCATTTCCCCTACCCAGCAGACATGGTGGCCAATTTGTGTCTGCTGCAGGCACTGCCAGTTGTGCCTGCTAGATGGTGCCCAGCCGACCGGTAGCAGAGCTGAGACTCGAACCGAGGTGTTTAGCGTTGGTGTGCTAGCGGAATATCCCGCTGCGCCACCTGGGCTCCAGAATTTAACAAATTTAACCAAATTTTTTTGCCACTTATAAAATAATATTTCCAAGTTTGGGTGTAATCTTAAACCCTCAGCAGAATAGAGTGGGTGATGCCCAGCAAAGTGGTTTTTGAAGATAGTAGGAATGATAGGGATTGCTGCTCAGGTGGCGCAGCGGTAAAAACACGCTGGAACACCAGAGCTGAGATCTCGAAGACATCGAATCATCTGAGCAACCACATGAACAACGATTTGCCTGTTGTTCAGATAGGGGTGGGATGTAAAAGCCGGATAAGGACTCTCTCATAACTAATGCAATTACTACCTCTGCTGGCTGATTGATGGCGCCTGAACAGAGATGGGGAAAAGATTACTGTCAGGGTGTGTCTCTCCGTACACAGTGCTGATCTGCGTTGCACTCGTCAAAGTGTAAGTGATAAGATACATACGGCATGCAGTATATACATATATATATATTGCCAAAAGTATTCGCTCATCTGCCTTCACACGCATATAAACTTGAGTGACATCCCATTCTTAATCCATAGGGTTTAATATGATGTCGGCCCACCTTTTGCAGCTATAACAGCTTCAACTCTTCTGGGAAGGCTTTCCACAAGGTTTAGGAGTGTGTTTATGGGAATTTTCTTGAAGCGCATTTGTGAGGTCAGACACTGATGTTGGACGAGAAGGTCTGGCTCGCAGTCTCCGCTTTAATTCATCCCAAAGGTGTTCTATCGGGTTGAGGTCAGGATTCTGTGCAGGCCAGTCAAGTTCTTCCACACCAAACTCACTCATCCACGTCTTTATGGAGCTTTCTTTGTGCACTGGTGCGCAGTCATGTTGGAACAGGAAGGGGCCATCCCCAAACTGTTCCCACAAATTTGGGAGCATGAAATTGTCCAAAATCTCTTGGTATGCTGAAGCATTAAGAGTTCCTTTCACTGGAACTAAGGGGCCGAGCCTAAGTCCTGAAAAACAACCACACACCATAATCCCCCCTCCACCAAACTTTACACTTGGCACAATGCAGTCAGACAAGTACCGTTCTCCTGGCAACCGGCAAACCCAGACTCGTCTATCGGATTGCCAAATGGAGAAGCGTGATTCGTCACTCCAGAGAACACGTCTCCACTGCTCTAGAGTCCAGTGGCGGCGTGCTTTACACCACTGCATCCGACGCTTTGCATTGCGCTTGGTGATGAAAGGCTTGGATGCAGCTGCTCGGCCATGGAAACCCATTCCATGAAGCTCTCTACACACTGTTCTTGAGCTAATCTGAAGGCCACATGAATTTTGGAGGTCTGTAGTGATTGACTCTGCAGAAAGTTGGCGACCTCTACGCACTATGCGCCTCAGCATCCGCTAAACCCGCTCTGTCATTTTACATGGCCTACCACTTCGTGGCTGAATAGCTGTTGTTCCCAATCACTTCCACTTTGTTATAATACCACTGACATTTGACTGGAATATTTAGTAGCAAGGAAATTTCACGACTGGACTTGTTACACAGGTGGCATCCTATCACGGTACCACTCTGGAATTCAGACCCATTCTTTCACAAATGTTTGTAGAAGCAGTCTGCATGCCTAGCTGTTTGGTTTTATACACCTGTGGCCATGGAAGTGATTGGAACACCTGAATGCAATGATTTGGATGGGTGAGTGAATACTTTTGGCAATAGAGTGTGTATATATATATATATATATATATATATATATATATATATATATATATATATATATATATGACAATAGTCACCACATTAATGAAAAACCTTGTTTTTCTATGTATGTTGCCATGTTTGAAAACATACCAAATTAAATTTGAAATTTAACCAAACATTTTACCCCTTATAAAATCATATTTCCAAATTTGGGGGTAATCTTAAACCTTTAGCACAGTAACACAACCTGTAGAGTGGGTGATGCCCAGCAAAGTCGTTTTGAATATAGTAAAAATAATGAAGATTGAGGAACACTCAGCTATTTAGTTATTTTTTATGATAATAGCCACCACATGAATGAACAACCTTGTTCTATGTTGCCATGTTTGCAAAAATACCAGAATTTAGCAAATTTAACCAAACATTTCACCCCTGATAAAATCATATTTACAAGTTTAAGGGTAATCTTAAACTTTCAGACATCTAAGCATGACATTCCTGAAAAAGCTGTGCATGAAGATCAGAGCACGCCACTATTACTTTGACTGCTCTAATATTCAAAATGAACAGGAAGATGGTTTCAAGAAATCAGACACAGCTTTTATTTAACTTGGAACACCTTCATACCCCGGGAGATTTAACATCACAAGCTTTGATAAAAATGATTACATACATTTTGATGTTTGAATTGATGTAAGAGCTTGCTCTGAACAATCCCTGGGGCATCTACTCCTCCTTCTCCTTTTTTTTCTGGCCCAGAAAACTTCAGAAGGCGAAAGCTGTGCTTTGAAGCACGTCGCCCAGTGTCCGCCTAGAATGTGCTGAGAGAACTAAATACTTTTATCCGTATAGGGTCCTGTTTCAAATGAGCTGGCTGAAAATGGTTGTTCACAGCTGTTTAATTTAAGTACATAATCTTAGAAGAAATGCAGTCATGCCTGGCTTGTTGGCGCACTCAACATTACTGATGAAGTCTGCCAATGCAAACACTAGCGGACTGCTGACTGTTATAACAAAATAGGGACATTCAATGCCTGTTTGAGAATGACCCACTCTGAAGGCTTGAACTTAGTCTCTTTTTAATCTAGAGAAAATGCAGAAGTGCCTTTAAGAAAAGCAATTAAGGTCAGATTAAAACTTTGTCTCAGCAAGTGTCTCAGCTTCATCCACAAGTCCATGCATGTCTAAACAAATTCCAATGTTACATTGCAATCAATGCGCATGCTCAATACCTGAAGACCTGGGATTAGTCTCAAAATGCCTCTTAGGGTTCAAGCTGGGAACTGGGCATGTCTAAAGAAGGAACAACCTGATCAGGAATCACCATCTTGCAGTTAAAATAGAGATGCATTCTGCATGGTCAAGTGGAGCTGATGAAATGGACAGTGAGTGTAGAAACAAGGAGGTGGTTTTAATGTTATGGCGGATCTGTGTATATACTTTATCAACTCCACTTACCATATATAAGCACTTTGTAGTTCTAAAATTACTGACTGTTGTCCATCTGTTTTTCTGCATGCTTTGTTAGCCCCCTTTCACCCTGTTCTTCAATGGTCAGGACCCCCACAGGACCACCACAGAGCAGGTATCATTTAGGTGGTGGATCATTCTCAGCACTGCAGTGACACTGACATGGTGGTGGTGTGTTAGTGTGTGTTGTGCTGGTATGAGTGGATCAGACACAGCAGCGCTGCTGGAGTTTTTAAATACTGTGTCCACTCACTGTCCACTCTATTAGACACTCCTACTTAGTTGGTTCACCTTGTAGATGTAAAGTCAGAGACGATCGCTCATCTGTTGCTGCTGTTTGAGTTGGTCATCTTCTAGACCTTCATCAGTGGTCACAAGATGCTGCACACGGGGCACTGTTGGCTGGATATATTTTTGGTTGGTGGACTATTCTCAGTCCAGCAGTGACAGTAAGGTGTTTAAAAACTCTCTCAGCATTGTTGTGTCTTATTTACTAATACCAGCATAACACACACTAACACACCACCACGTCAGTGCTGAGAATGGTCCACCACCCAAATAATACCTACTCTGTAGTGGTCCTGGGAGAGTCCTGACCATTGAAGAACAGCATGAAAGTGGGCTAACAAAGCATGCAGAGAAACAGATGGACTACAGTCAGTAATTGTAGAACTACAAAGTGCTTCTGTATGGTAGGTGGAGTGGAGCTGATAAAATGGATAATGTGTGTAGAAACTAGGAGGTGGATTAATGTTATGGCTGATTGGTATAGTATATATATAGCCCAAAGCTCTACCCATTAGGCAACCAATGTCTATTTTGAATATGAATGAAGGAATCAAGAGTAGCTGTGGGAAATCCACAGAGATAGGTAACTTCTTTTGAAGAGCTTCGCCTTGTCTCCCCTAAGATGTTAATGTGCCATCATGGTGTCATTCATTTATTTATTTACTTATTTACTTACTTAATACTAACTAACTAACTAACTGTTTTAAGGCACTTCCATTTCCTAGACTGAATACTGAATGTAAGCCAGTGTTTTTTTGTCTGTTGTGCATATCCAAGCGCTCCCAGGAGAAATGCTGTAATAGAACAGCAGACCACTACTATTTGATAAGGCCCTCAAGATTTCCAGCCAGACTACAGGAAACGAATGGGTCTCATGACATGTTCTGTATGTGAGAGATTTATTTTCTTTCACAGACTTTGCACCTAATTAAAGAAACCACTCGCAGCTAAACATTTCAACACAAGGGACCTTTGTTTTGGTAGGCAGGAGTATTTTATTTGCATTTTATAGAGACATTGTTCCAGATTTTTAGCCAGTCAAAATACAAAGAATGGTCCATCTTTGTTGTCCCTGCACTTTAGCTCTCAGCTGTGAACGATTACTGTGAACGAGATTTATGTGGAAAAATTAATGCTTGTGTATCGCAGGACCCTGGTCATGCACCAGACATTCTTGCTTTCCCACGTGATTAAAAGAACTCTGTGCTTTGGACCCTAAATGTATTCACGGATGGATGCGGGAATAGTTCTAGCACTAGGGCCATGTGGGATCTGCACTTGCAAGAGAGAGAGAAAGTGCCTGAGAGAGGAGAAAGTTTGGGAGAGACTGTAAGCAATCAGAAAGGCAAATAGAGAGCCAGCGTTAGAAGCAATAGGCGGTTCTCACTATAGGGACTTAGAGAGCAATGCTCAGTTCATTGGCAGCAATTCTACACAAAGACAGTGAGGACAACGTAGGACTTTTAAACAGTTGTCTGTTTCAGGGTCTATCAGGTGCCCTGTCTACCTTACAAAGTATGACTGCACCAAGGAGAACTCAAAGGACTACATTTTAGCATTGACTTGGCTGCATTCAGACATTGTTCCACATTTTTATGGTTGGATTCTGGATCAGGAGGTCAGTTCTTGTTTACTAGTTTGATTTTGAATGACTTTCTGTGCTTCTCAGGTAAGTCTAGTGAAGATGCTGCGGGTTCTTAAGTCGCTGTGGGTGTTGACGTTGCTTGGTGCTGTTGGGGTACAGTCACAGGATCGGTCACAGACTCAAGTACAAAGTCAAGGACAGGAGCCCTCAACAAATCCATGGAGACAGATGATTCAATGGGAGAACAATGGACGGGTGTTTAGTTTGCTCAACAGTGGGGCTGAGTATGTCCCTGCTCAGGGGCAGGAACAGGACAGAAGCCACCGGGTGCTTTTAGCTGATGGCCCTAATCGTAGATCCAGACAAAATATGCGAAGACAGGCTCCTTCCAGAGGTGGTTCAGAAACGGTCCGGGGGCAGGCCAGACATCCTTTTGGATTTGGGCAGGTGCCTGACAATTGGCGTCAAGGTTCTGCTGGTACAGGTGAATCAAGTCGGATTCAGTCATCTTCAGGCACACGGTACAGAACTTCATCTAGTTCATCTACCGCCTCATCATCCTCTTCATCTTCCTCTTCTTCCTTCAATGCACCATCCTACCCACAGCATCCTGTCCAACAACAGCCTTCGTACTACATCCCCTACGACGCCTATGAACCACCATTCCTTGGAACAGGGTATTCATCAGACCCCAGTAGAGGCTTCACAGGGGGTGGATATGCTGCTGGTGGTGGTGGAGGTGTTGGTACAGGTTATTCTGTCGGCACCTATGGTGGTGGAGGATTTACAGGAGCAGGATTTGCTCCTGTGGTTCCTAGATCAGACACTAGTGATGACACTTACAGGTTCTATCCACCTTATGGTCCACCGTTTACAGCTCAATCTGCTCAACCAGCCCAACCCGCCCAACCTGCCCAAACTCCATTCTCAGATGGTTTGGACCGCCGGTACACACACAGCCTGTACAATGGTGAATCATCGGTCTCGCAAGGTGCTACAGCTGGTGTGGGAACAGGAGGCCAACCTGCCATGCAAAGCCCACAATATGAGCAGTTTCCACCCTTCGGAATCTCGCAGCCTATGCCTCCATTCATTCAGCAACCTGCACGAAACCCTTTGACCTCCAACGTCGCAGAGAATCCCAGCACCAACGTGGGAAGTGTCTACCGACCTCAACAAAGAGGTACTGTGTTCTTCACACCTGTGCTATAATTCAATTATTACTTTAAATAAGTCATTTATAACAAATAATAATTTATAAAAAGAGACCACTATATATATATATATATATATATATATATATATATATATATATATACAGTGTATCACAAAAGTGAGTACACCCCTCACATTTCTGCAGATATTTAAGTATATCTTTTCATGGGACATCACTGACAAAATGACACTTTGACACAATGAAAAGTAGTCTGTGTGCAGCTTATATAACAGTGTAAATTTATTCTTCCCTCAAAATAACTCAATATACAGCCATTAATGTCTAAACCACCGGCAACAAAAGTGAGTACACCCCTAAGAGACTACACCCCTAAATGTCCAAATTGAGCATTGCTTGTCATTTTCCCTCCAAAATGTCATGTGATTTGTTAGTGTTACTAGGTCTCAGGTGTGCATAGGGAGCAGGTGTAATCAATTTAGTAGTACAGCTCTCACACTCTCTCATACTGGTCACTGAAAGTTCCAACATGGCACCTCATGGCAAAGAACTCTCTGAGGATCTTAAAAGATGAATTGTTGCGCTACATGAAGATGGCCAAGGCTACAAGAAGATTGCCAACACCCTGAAACTGAGCTGCAGCACAGTGCCCAAGATCATCCAGCGTTTTAAAAGAGCAGGGTCCACTCAGAACAGACCTCGCGTTGGTCGTCCAAAGAAGCTGAGTGCACGTGCTCAGCGTCACAACCAACTGCTGTCTTTGAAAGATAGGCGCAGGAGTGCTGTCAGCATTGCTGCAGAGATTGAAAAGGTGGGGGGTCAGCCTGTCAGTGCTCAGACCATACGCCGCACACTACATCAAATTGGTCTGCATGGCTGTCACCCCAGAAGGAAGCCTCTTCTGAAGTCTCTACACAAGAAAGCCCACAAACAGTTTGCTGAAGACATGTCAACAAAGGACATGGATTACTGGAACCATGTTCTATGGTCTGATGAGACCAAGATTAATTTGTTTGGTTCAGATGGTCTCAAGCATGTGTGGCGGCAATCATGTGAGGAGTACAAAGATAAGTGTGTCATGCCTACAGTCAAGCATGGTGGTGGGAATGCCATGGTCTGGGGCTGCATGGGTGCAGCAGGTGTTGGGGAGTTACATTTCATTGAGGGACACATGAACTCCAATATGTACTGTGAAATACCGAAGCAGAGCATGATCCCCTTCCTCCGGAAACTGGGTCGCAGGGCAGTGTTCCAGCATGATAATGACCCCAAACACACCTCTAAGACGACCACTGCTTTATTGAAGAGGCTGAGGGTAAAGGTGATGGACTGGCCAAGCATGTCTCCAGACCTAAACCCAATAGAACATCTTTGGGGCATCCTCAAGCGGAAGGTGGAGGAGCGCAAAGTCTCGAATATCCGCCAGCTCCGTGATGTCGTTATGGAGGAGTGGAAAAGCATTCCAGTGGCAACCTGTGAAGCTCTGGTAAACTCCATGCCCAGGAGAGTTAAGGCAGTTCTGGGAAATAATGGTGGCCACACAAAATATTGACACTTCAGGAACTTTCACTAAGGGGTGTACTCACTTTTGTTGCCGGTGGTTTAGACATTAATGGCTGTATATTGAGTTATTTTGAGGGAAGAATAAATTTACACTGTTATATAAGCTGCACACAGACTACTTTTCATTGTGTCAAAGTGTCATTTTGTCAGTGTTGTCCCATGAAAAGATATACTTAAATATCTGCAGAAATGTGAGGGGTGTACTCACTTTTGTGATACACTGTATATATATATATAGTGTGTGTGTGTGTGTGTGTGTGTGTGGCCTCACAGCAAGAGAGGCCTGGGTTACATTCCCCAGAAGGATGGCCAGGGTCTTTTCTGTGTGGAGTTTGTATGTTCTCCCTGTGTCCACATTTACATTTTCAGCATTTAGCAGACGCTTTAATTTAAAGTGACTTATAGTACTGTGACAGTATACTGTCTAAGCAATTGAGGGTTTAGGGTCTTGCTCAAGGGCCAACAGTGGCAACCTAGCAGTGGTGGGGCTTGAACCAGCGACCTTTCAATGACCAGTTCAGTACTTCAACCGCTAGGCTACAATTGCCCCTGGGTTTCTTCTAGGAGCTCCCTTTTCCTTCCACAAGTCCAAAGACTTGCAGTCAGACCATTTGGAACAACTAAAAAAAACACTCTAAGTGTGTGTGTGTGTGTGTGTGTGTGTGTCTGCCCTGTGATAGACTGGTGACTTTTCTGGAATGTTTCCTTCCATTTGCCCAATAAATCAGACCCACCGTGACCCTGACCAGAATAAAGCAGTGGGAGCACTGTCGCCTCACAGCAAGAAGGTCCCGGGTTTGATTCCCAGGTAGAGTGGTCCGGGTCCTGTCTGTGTGTGTTTGAATGTGTGTTTGTGTGAGTGTGTTTGGCCTGTAATGGACTGATGACTTGTTCAGTTTAGTGATAGACTATAGATGGTAACTTTTCTGTGCCCATATAAATAGGCATAGTTTGACTGCATGTGATAAAAAGTTTAGGGCCTACTGTGCCAATTTTAAAGCAGTGGCTTCAATCTAGTGTGGCCTCTAAGCTTCACTGTGGACCACATCAACCATGATCCAGGAGTAATTCATCATAGAACTGGTTTTGATGGTTGTTCTATATACTTTTTGAATAGGTGCTGTAAAACTGGCTTTATTTATACACAGCCATAACATTAAAACCACCTCCATGTTCTACACTCACTGTCCATTTTATAGAAGCACTTTGTAGTTCTACAATTAATGACTGTAGTCCATCTGTTTCTCTACATACCTTTTTAGCCTGTTTTCACCCTGTTCTTCAATGGTCAGGACCCCACAGGACCACCACAGAGCAGGTATTATTTAGGTAGTGGATGATTCTCAGCACTGCAGTGACAATGACATGGTGGTGGTGTGTTAGTGTGTGTTGTGCTGGTGTGAGTGGATCAGTGCTGCTGGAGTTTTTAAATACTGTGTCCACTCACTGTCCACTCTATTGGTGACACTCTATTTGACTCTCCTACCTAGTTGGTCCATCTTGTAGATGTAAAGTCAGAGACGATCGCTCATCTATTGTTGCTGTTTGAGTTGGTCATCTTCTAAACCTTCATCAGTGGTCACAGGGCGCTGTTGACTGGATGTTTTTGGTTGGTGGACTATTCTCAGTCCAGCAGTGACAGGGAGGTGTTTAAAAACTCCAACAGTGCTGCTGTGTTTTATCCACTCATACCAGCACAAAACACACTAACACACCACCACCATGTCAGTGTCACTGCAGTGCTGAGAATGAGCCAACACCCAAATAATACCTGCTCTGTAGTGTTCCTGGGGGAGTCCTGACCATCGAAGAACAGCATAAAAAGGGGCTAAGGGGGGTTTTAATGTTATGGTTGATTGGTGTATATGGACCATTTATAATCACCAATGAGAGATTTGGAGGCCTTTGTAGAACTTTCTACACCAACAAATCAATAAGTTCTTATAAAAGTCTTTAAAAAAGTTGTTTTTGGATGAAAGTATTTATTTCAATTGTTTATTCCCAGAGTAATCTTGGTTTGATGGCAGAGTTTTTTCATGATCTCTTGATGATGGCTTGATCATGTGTACACGTAAGGGTTGCATAGGGAAACTGGATATATATAAAAATTAAAACACTAGGTTCTCTCTGAACATTATGATAAATACTCCCTTTGTGTAGCCGTAGCTCATTCACAATGAGCCAAAGTACAGTGTTTAGCACACCACAGAGGAATGGGATTAGCTCAGCTGGTGGTAATGCAAAATGAATGCACATCTGGAGTGAGCTTCAAAATCGCTTTTACTCTTTGATGGAGTGAAATAAATAAATCTAAAAGAATGTAGCGCTCTTGCCATTTTCATGTGTTTTCTGGAAGGTTCGAGTACTTTGTGATGAACAAACTCAAAGCTCAGGGATTGCAAAGTTGTTTGCTTGTGCAGCTGGGGATGGGCATTGGATTCTGGTCAGGTATGCTGTTTTGTATTATTGTTAAAATACTCTGAAAACATCAAATATAATATTTAATATACTATTTATTAAACCCATGCTGGCCAGTGAGAGCTTAGAGCTGAGACTCCGACATGGGTGCAGTGACTGACTGTCGCCAGTGACGGAATCTGATATTAATTAGACACTTCGCCAAAAAGACTACTAGCTGTAGTAGCTGCCAAAGTACTGAACATTATGAATACTTGTTCATAGTGTTCATTTGTTTTTTTAACGATTATTGCAGTTTTCCCCCTTTTGACATGTCTGAACTGAAAAATTAGGGTGCCAAAGGGCAATGGTAGCTCAGCAATTAAGGTACCACACTGTTGGGTCCTAGAACAGGGCCCTTACATATTAATTGTTTGGACTGTGAAGTCACAATTGTAAGTCACTTTGGTTAAAGTGTAATGTCCTGTTTAAATAACTACAACCCAATTTGTGCCAATCATTTATGTGAAACAGGGTTAGGGGTGAATTACTTTTTAAGTTGTGTAGGGCTCTGGCTTATTGGAACCAGGCGTTTCGAAATCTGAGTGTGTGTGTAGCATATGGACAAGCATTCTGTATCCAATGCTCTCATTGTTTTCAGGGGGTTGGTAGTGGTTATGGCAATGACTTCATCAATTTGAGGAGTGTGTAAGGGGGTGAGTGGTTGAGGATAGTTTACAGGGTGAATGATTCCAGTGTGTTGAACCAAGGGTGGGGTGAAGTACGTAGAGTTTAAAGCCAGAATAGGGGTCTATGTTACAGTTACTATTAAAGTTTACATGGAACGAGCCCACCACGTATTGAATTGCCTCAGAAAAATATTTTGCCGGTTCCAACAGTGCAAGACGTGTGTGTTGATTAAAGAGGGGGTGACTCAGGGAGGCCATCTGAGACCGATTCAGAGCCGAGGCCAAAAGTGTAGGCTCATTTCGTAATGCAGGACCTCTTTCTGCATGCAACAGTGTTTTTTTTTAGGAACAAATCATAAGGCTAATGGAAAGGGTGGAGAACCAACTTACAGGAAGTTACAGAAGTAGGGAAAAATGTACATGTTGTACTGGATATAAACAAGTAATGTTATTACAAATCTTCTGGTTCAAATAGTCTTACATGAGAACATCAGTACACAATCAGAATCACCAGTCAAGTCTAGATACTGTAAAAGAATTTAATTGCCATGGTAAAAATAAACATGGTAGTAACATTAATATTTACTCATTCACTTTCTTAATCACTTATCTAATTAGATTTATGGTTACACTGTCTTTATTGGCATATACATATATACTCTCTAAGCAATTGAGGATTAAGGGCCTCGCTCAGGGGCCCAACAGTGGCGACCTGGCCGTGGAGGGGCTTGAACCAGTGACCTTTCGATTACTAGTCAAGTACTTTAACCACTACTAGTCCAGTACCTTACTAGTCTTACAACTACGACTATATATTAGGATTAACTATATATTGAGGAGTAAGGGCCTTGAACCAACAACTTTCTGATTACTAGTTCAGTACCTTAACCACTTAGGGTGGCCGGTCAATGTCCAGCTCCGTTTCGCAGCCTATCCCAGCTTTTCAATGGTCGCAAGGCACACAGTAACACCCTGGACGAGGAGCCAGTCCATCGCAGGGCAGACACACACACACACACACACACACACATTCACCTATAGGGCAATTCAGTGTCTCCAATTAACCTGACTGCATGTTTTTGGACTGTGGGAGGAAACCGGAGCTCCCGGAGGAAACCCACGCTGACACGGGGAGAACATGCAAACTCCACACAGAAAGGACCCGGACCGGACCGCCCCGCCTGGGGATCGAACCCAGGACCTTCTTGCTGTGAGGTGACAGTGCTACCCACTGAGCCCTATTAATATTTAGTTAATTGTATTAATCTGTCTCACATCTTCTGTGTTTGATCCTCCTATCTGATTATTGTCTACATGGAATCTGTGATGCTTCTTTCCTGTTACAGTGGGATTCCTTATGGTATTCTGTTACCTCCCACCTCTTAAAAATAGCAGCACTGATCTCAGTGGTGGTGGGATAGCGTAATAAAGTGCTGCACCACCTGAGCACCCCTAAATAAAAACAAGGATATATGAAAGGGTCTTCCATCAGACTGTGTCCCGATGCCTGAACAGTGCCCTAATTCCAACCCCACTAAACAACTTTGGAGTTAATTGGAATGTTGATTATGAGCCAGGGATTCTTGACCAGCATCAATGGCTGACCTCACAGATGCTCTTTGATGGAATGGACACAAATTCCACCCACACATATTTATAGAATTAATAGAATGCCTTCATTTGTCATATATACACTGATCAGCCATAACATTAAAACCACCTCCTTGTTTCTACACTCACTGTCCATGTTATCAGCTCCACTTACCATATTTCACCCTGTTCTTCAATGATCAGGACCCCCAAAGGACCACCACAGAGCAGGTAATATTTAGGTGGTGGATCATTCTCAGCACTGCAGTAACACTGACATGGTGGTGGTGTGTTAGTGTGTGTTGTGCTGGTATGAGTGGATCAGACACAGCAGTGCTGCTGGAGTTTTTTAACACCTCACTGTCACTACTGGACTGAGAATAGTCCACCAACCATAAATATCCTGCCAACAGCGCCCCGTGGGCAGCGTCCTGTGACCACTGATGAAGGTCTAGAAGATGACCAACTCAAACAGCAGCAATAGATGAGCGATCATCTCTGACTTTACATCTACAAGGTGGACCAACTAGCAAGGAGTGTCTAATAGGGTGAACAGTGAGTGGACACGGTATTTAAAAACTCCAGCAGCGCTGCTGTGTCTTATCCACTCATACCAGCACAACACACACTAACACACCACCACCATGTCAGTGTCACTGCAGTGCGGAGAATGACCCACCACCTAAATAATACCTGCTCTGTAGTGGTCCTGGGAGAGTCCTGACCATTTAAAAGCAGCATGAAAGGGGCCTAACAAAGCATGCAGAGAAACATATGGACTACAGTCAGCGCAGGGTCAGCCATTGTTTGCACATTGTTATGTTGGGTTGTGTTTTTATCAATAATTCAGCTTTGATAAAATTTTAATGATGGTTATGGATATGGCTTTTGATGCATCTTCACACCACAATGTGTTTGATCTGTCAGTGCATGATTCTTATTAAAATCAACACATTTACAAGACATTTACCTTATTAAAAGTACCTCATTACTAAGGTACCTTGACTTGCCTATTCTTCAGCTACACCTCTAATAATCTGCAAGGATTGACCCTCTATCTCTCAACACCATGCCAGATTCCACACCTATCACCTTTAACAACCCACCCACCCAGTCAATTTGTTTAAAGCCTTAGATCTAATGATTGATGACTTCCAGCACTGTCCTCTTTCTGGGAGTCACTAAAGTTAAAACCTAGAAGAGAGCTTTTTTTATTCTGCGACTTGCGTTTGGCTCGGGTAGAGGCAGACAATGTGTATCAGACTGTTGAGAGAACATCAGAGATGAATGTCAAAACACTATTAGGTGTTTTCATCACTTGATTTATTTGATGTGATTAAAACAATGGGTAACACTATATTTAAATGGTTCCTGCACTGGGCCTTAATATTTCTATAATGACTGAACTTCATATGCCCTTCGGGGTGCTCGGGGTGGTGCAGTGGTCTTCTACACTAGCCCACCACCACTGAGAGCTGAGTTTAAATCTGAGTGGTGTTATCGTTTGACCAGGTGTCTACACAGACATGATTGACTATGTCTGAGGGGGGATGGCCTAAGCCATTGCAATTGATTGGCACCCTGTTTAAGGTATGGCCAGCTGCGACCTGTACAGGATAAATCTGCTGATGAAAATGAATTAAATAAAGAACTACTGGATGACATTTTCATGTTATGACACACTGAGTGTTGTTTACATACACCAATCAGCCATAACATTAAAACCACCTCCTTGTTTCTACACTCACTGTCCATTTTATCAGCTCCACTTACCATATAGAAGCACTTTGTAGTTCTACAATTACTAACTGTAGTCCATCTGTTTTTCTACATACTTTTTTAACCTGCTTTCACCCTGTTCTTCAATAGTCAGGACCCCCACAGGACCACCACAGAGTAGGTATTATTTAGGTGGTGGATCATTCTCAGCACTGCAGTGACACTGACATGGTGGTGGTGTGTTAGTGTGTGTTGTTTTGGTATGAACGCTGCTGGAGTTTTTAAATACCGTGTCCACTCACTGTCCACTCTATTAGACACTCCTATCTAGTTGATCCACCTTGTCGATGTAAAGTCAGAGACGATCGCTCATCTATTGCTGCTGTTTGAGTTGGTCATCTTCTAGACCTTCATCAGTGGTCACAGGACGCTGCCCACGGGGCACTGTTGGCTGGATATTTTTGGTTGGTGGGCTATTCTCAGTCCAGCAGTGACAGTGAGGTGTTTAAAAACTCCCTCAGCGCTGCTGTGTCTGATCCACTCATACCAGCACAACACACACTAACACACCACCACCATGTCAGTGTCACTGCAGTACCGAGAATGATCCACCACCCAAATAATACCTGCTCTGTAGTGGTTCTGGCCATTGAAGAACAGCATGAAAGCAGGCTAAAAAATATGTAGAGAAACAGATGGACTACAGTTAGTAATTGTAGAACTACAAAGTGCTTCTATATGGTAAGTGGAGCTGATAACACGGACAATGAGTGTAGAAACAAGGAGGTGGTTTTAATGTTATGCCTCATTGGTGTATACAGGACATAAAAATATGATAACAGGTCTAGGTCAGGGTATGGGGTCCGCAGCAGTACAGGAAAGATACAACTGAGTGATTGGATATGACTAGATTGGGTGAAACAGGGTTAAATGCATAAAAAAAATTAAAAAATAAGTGGATTGGCAGCTTTAGCTCATACATGTCAGTGAGTATGTAAATGCAATAGATTGGCACCATGAGATAAATTGCAGATGAATGCGCACTGTGTTCAGGGAATAATTTGTCCTTGTGCCCAGTGTTTTCGAGTGGTGTCCCAGATTCATATGAAGAGGTTACTGATGAATGGATAATAAATCATCTTATGTATCTCTTGCTGTTTGGTTACCCATTGTTTAAAAAATGCTTAATACCTCTCAGGTTTAAACGGTCTCTATTTTAAACGAAGCAGCAATCCAATTGTATATAAATGCACTAAGTATCTCTTGAGATGGGATAAGAACCCTAACTCAATTTTAAATATTAAATATGCTGCAATCTGATAATAGTGGGATTATTATTGAGCGTGTAACTTTACTCATTGTATAAGAACACCAAGTGCAAAAGTGAGGCGTGGCAAAAGGAAGAGACGTCTATTGGACAACCACTGCATTTCACACTGCCGTTACACTCTTTACAAGTCCTGATCCTGAAATCCTCGAAGCCTGCTTCAGACCAGGATGACAAATGGGATGTGTACTTAGATCTAAGAAGGCCAGCAAACAGTAAAAGCACTCACAGTACTGGAATGAGCAGCAATCAAACCTTAAAAGCTTTAAACTCATAAAACATTAAGGCTTGGTGTTTTTTTCTGCATTATGTTCACAGGTCTGAAGCTAAGATCCTGACCTTATCGTGATTCAGTTCTTTAGCTATAATAGCAGTCGTTTCCCCGCTCCTTTATGATTTACCTCTCACTGAAAGTGTTATAGATATCAGCTCTGACAGCTTCCAAATTCTTTTCTTCCTGATATTTATTTTTATAACAGAGCTGGTTTGAAGCCCGGGTTGGACCCAGCAGGAAAGTGAGATCATTGTTGTTTTATTGTCCATGGCTGCTTTATCTTCCTATCTGGCATCGACTTTCTATTTACTGAGCTGCTTTTGTTGACCTTGTACTTACACTTTGTAATACATTCTCTACAAGGTCTTTGGTCCCTATGGTGTATAAATTTCATATCCCAACCAAAAGTATGTGGATAGCCTACTAATTATTTCATTTAGATGTTTCAGTCTTGCACATTGGCTCGGTGGGTAGCACTGTCGCCTCACAGCAAGAAGGTCCTGGGTTCGATCCCCAGGTGGGGTGGTCCGGGTCCTTTCTGTGCTGAGTTTGCATGTTCTCCTTATGTCTGCGTGGGTTTCCTCTGGGAGCTCCGGTTTTCTCCCACAGTTTAAAAGGTTAATTGAAGACACTGAATTGCCCTATAGGTGAATGGGTGTGTGTGTGTGTATGTGTGGTGGATTGGCGCCCCGTCCAGGATGTTCCATGATCAGTTCCTGTCCTTTTTTACTGAATAGACAGTACATCCACATTTCATAATATTGGGTGGCACGGTGACTAAGTGGGTAGCACTGTTGCCTCACAGCAAGAAGGTCCTGGGTTCGATGTCCAGGTGGGCCGTCCAGGTCCTTTCTGTGCGGAGTTTGCATGTTCTCCCCGTGTCTGCGTCGGTTTACTCCGGGTGCTCCGGTTTCCTCCCACAGTCCAAAGACATGCAAGTGAGGTGAATTGGAGATACAAAATTGTTCATGACTGTGTTTGATATAACCTTGTGAACTGATGAACCTTGTGTAATGAGTAACTACCAGTCCTGTCATGAATGTAACCACAATGTAAAACATGACATTAAAATCCTAATAAACAAACATTTCATAATATCATGGAAAAATTTTGTATCTCCAATTCACCTCACTTGCATGTCTTTGGACTGTGGGAGGAAACCGGAGCTCCCGGAGGACACCTATGCAGACATGGTGAGAACAAGCAAACTCCACACAGAAAGGACCCGGACCGCCCCATCTGGGGATCGGACCCAGGACCTTCTTGCTGTGAGGCGACAGTGTTACCCACTTAGCCAACATGCCGCCCTCATAATATTGTGAAAAGCCTCCTCGGAACAGTGACGTTTGTCATATTTTCATGACTATGGCTTTGGAATGGAATGCCCAACAAGCGTATAGTTGGATGTCCACATACGTTGGCTATATAGTGTATTTAAACATTTGTTTTCAGTAAAGAAACCCATAAATACATTTTGGAACAAAGCTTCGCTGTGTGTGTTTATAGTCAGACAGTTAATTTGAACCTGGGTGCTCTAGTTTCCTTCCACTAGAAAATAATAGGTTTTAAGGCAATTGATTCTGTGAAATGTAGCAATAAATTGGCATCCTGTGCAAATTGTCTCACATTGAATCTAGTATTACTTGGAAAGGATAAAATTGTATTCTGTATTTGACACACGTTTCAACAATATACCTCTACAGTCACTTATCTGCAATGACTGCTTCATCCTAGATGGAACATGGTGGGTCCAGTGTCTGGGTGGAAGCTCTGGGTGCAAAGCAAGACACAAAAATCAAAATATACAATTAGAACCCAGATTACCAGCGAAACTGTGCATAAATTTCACTTTGCACACTGGCATGTTCTGTAAAGCAAAATTGTCATTGACCAAAAGGTAAAAACAGGTAACATGGTTTGAAGTAGGTTGAATGTTGTAATTGATGTTTACTGCGGTGCTTTTTACTGTATATTGCAAGGTAGTCTTCCTTTAAACTCCCAATGTAGAGATGATTTGTATGTTTTAATTACTAAACGCTAAATCATGTTTAACTGATACATTTAAAATTACACCGACCTGGCATAACATTATGAGCACTGACCGGTGAAGTGAATAACACTGATTATCTCTTCATCACGGCACCTGTTAGTGGGTGGGATATGTTAGGCAGCAGGTGAACATTTTATCCTCAAAGTTGATGTGTTAGAAGCAGGAAAAATGGGTGAGCGTAAGGATTTGAGCGAGTTTGACCAGGGCCAAATTGTGATGGCTAGATGACTCGGTCAGAGCATCTCCAAAACTGCAGCTCTTGTTGGGTGTTCCCGGTCTGCAGTGGTCAGTATCTATCAAAAGTGGTTCAAGAAAGGAACAGTGGTAAACCGGCGACAGGGTCATGGGCGGCCAAGGCTCATTGATGCACGTGGGCTGCGAAGGCTGGCCCGTGTGGTCCGATCCAACAGACAAGCTACTGTAGCTCAAATTGCTGAAGAAGTTAATGCTGGTTCTGATAGAAAGGTGTCAGAATCCACAGTGCATCGTAGTTTGTCGCATAAGGGACTGCATAGCCACAGACAAGTCAGTTAGGAAGGTGGTCATAATGTTATGCCTGATCGGTGTATATTTAGCTGGACTTGATGAAAAGCAATTTGTAATTTTTGTATTTTCTCTTGTGGTTAGGTCTGCCAGATCTGCTTCCTGATCCTCACTATGTCCAGGCCTCTACATATATCCAGCGAGCTCACATGTACTCCCTACGCTGTGCTGCTGAGGAAAAGTGTCTTTCTAGGTACCTTTTATGTGTCTTGCCCTTTTACTCATTTGGTAACTTATTTTTAGAGAATTTAAAGACTTCTTGCTTAGATATACATTATTAAATGCAACTTTACTGCATCATTAGTTCTACTGTTCATACTGTATCTCTTCCATGCAGTTATTTGGAGTCAAATCAACGCTACTTCCTACAGGAGTGTTGCAATATAACATGCACATACAGCCATAAACAAATTAATAAAAGATCTTTACCAGTGGCTGAGACTTTACATAAAGAAAAAGCTTATTCACATGTTGGTCTAGGTCTTTTCACTGCAGAATATAATTACGACAGCCCCAAATTTAATCCAGGCCATTGGGTTTTCTGGTCCCATCACTGGCAGTTAAATTATAGCAATTAGGAAGCAACTCTGCTGTTCTAATGTTGAAGTAATGCAGTTTCTGAGAATCCCATTCATTTCTGTCCAGTCCAGGCATCAGATTTAATTGCTGTTTAACTTTTATTTTTCTTTCTTCCTTTATTATTGCTTAGCTAATAATAACAAAGAAACCTACAATAAGGTTCTTAATACATGAAATAAGTTATTAATACATGATTGTGATAGCATGCATCCAGTTTCAAGTCTTAGTTCTGTGTCAACTATTTATACATCACAATATAATCCCTCTTTTGCTCTTTAAAGGCCGCTGTTATAACATTAGAGAGCAGCAACCCCCAAATAGCCCCCAGCTCTTAATATCAGCTGCATGACCTTGACCAAGATACTGATTATTGAAATAAGCATTCATAACTATTTAAAAAGCGCAGACTCTCAGAAATTGAAACACTGACATGAAAACGCTAACAAAATAAAATGGTACATATTGATAGAATGAAGGAACCAACCCAACAACTACCTAAGAAACTTTTGGTTGCATCCAGTTCGTAGGGTGCATAGGCAAGGCATCAAACCATGATAACATACACTGATCAGCCATAACATTAAAACCACCTTTTTGTTTTTACTCTCACTGTCCATTTTATCAGCTCCACTTACCATAAAAAAGCACTTAGTTGTAGTTCTACAATTACTGACTGTAGTCCATCTGTTTCTCTACATACTTTTAACCTCCTTATACTCTGTTCTTCAATGATCAGGACCCCCACAGGAACACGACCAGGTATTATTAAGATGGTGGTTCATTCTCAGCACTGCAGTGACACTGACATGGTGGTGGTGTGTTAGTGTGTGTTGTGCTGGTATGAGTGGATCAGACACAGCAGCGCTGCTGGAGTTTTTAAATACCGTGCCCACTCACTGTCCATGATGTAAAGTCAGAGACGATCGCTCATCTATTGCTGCTGTTTGAGTTGGTCATCTTCGAGACCTTCATCAGTGGTCACAGGACGCTGCCCACGGGGCACTGTTGGCTGGATATATTTTGGGTTGGTGGACTATTCTCAGTCCAGCAGTGACAGTGAGGTGTTTCAAAACTCCATCAGCGCTGCTGTATCTTATCCACACATACCAGCACAACACACACTAACACACCTGCTAAAATACTTGCTCTGTGGTGGTCCTGTGGGGGTCTTGACCATGGAAGAACAGAGTAAAAGGAGGTTAGAAAAGTATGTAGAGAAACAGATGGACTACAGTCAGTAATTGTAGAACTACAAAGTGCTCCTATATGGTAAGTGGAGCTAATAAAATGGACAGTGAGTGTAGAAACAAGGAGGTGGTTTTAATGTTGGCTGATCGGTATACAATATATGGTAAAAATACGCTGAAACTCTTGTGTTTAGGTGTTTCAGCCATATCTATTGCTAAAACATGTATGTATATACTGAATTATAGGATTCCAGCTCATGCTTAACAACAGTTTGGGAAAGGCCCTGTTCTGTTTTAGCATGACTGTCCCTCTGGAGACAAGCTGTATAAGGACTCATCATGCTTTCTTGACTATAATGTGAAGGAACCTTGATAGCCTGCACAAACCTCTGACATCAACCCCATTGAACATCACTGGAATGATTTGGAACAATGATTGCAATTCAGGTCTTTTTGTCCAGTAACAGGGCCTGATGTTACTAATGCTTGTTTTATTAAATCAGCACATATGGAGGCTGTTATAGCCTTATAAGCTGTAGAAATGGAATATCTAAAGGATGTTTAGCAAGCCCATGTAGGTGTCCACATATTTCTGGACACACTTTTGGTCTATGACTTCTAAAATTCTAAAAAAATAAACCTAATTAGTGAGAATTAAATAAACACATACATACAGCAGCAATAATGTTTAATTTACCGCTTCTGAATAGCACTTTTGTTGTATTGTATTTATTTATTTTATTACCTGATTACTTTAAGTGCACTTTTTATATATGAAATTAAAAAACCTGCATGTCATTACTGACAGTAAGTAAATGTTTTTAGAATGAGTCAGTATTTTCTGTAAATTGACTTGGATTTCACCACCTTTCTAATGTTTGTCTGTTTCACAGTACAGCCTATGGAACTGACATTACTGATTATGATGTCAGAGTGCTGCTACGCTTCCCCCAACGGGTTAAGAACCAGGGAAAGGCCGATTTCATGCCCAACCGACCGCGCCATACCTGGGAGTGGCACAGCTGTCACCAGTAAGTCAAACCTAATGACCCTGTTTCCCATTAGTCTTTTAAATCAACCTGAATGTGCTTACACATACACTGATCAACCATAACATTAAAACCACCTCCTTGTTTCTACACTCACTGTTCATTTTATCAGCTCCACTTACCATATAGGAGCACTTTGTAGTTCTACAATTACTGACTGTAGTCCATCTATTTCTCTACATACTTTTTTTAACATGCTTTTACTCTGTTCTTCCATGGTCAGGACCCCCACAGGACCACCACAGAGCAGGTATAATTTGGGTGTTGGATCATTCTCAGCACTGCAGTGACACTGACATGGTGGTGGTGTGTTAGTGTGTGTTGTGCTGGTATGAGTGGATCAGACACAGCAGCGCTGTGCATCTGTTTTATTCCATATATATCAGTGTTTGCTATATATTTCCTGTTTGGCTTGCCATAATACATGCACAATACGTGCAGCCAATGGGGGGCAGTGAGGTGGGTGGTTGAGTTCATGGGCCCCAGTGCACCTGCCCCCCCCTGCGGTTACTTCACTGCAATCGCTCATCTATTGCTGCTGTTTGAGTTGGTCATCTTCTAGACCTCCAGCAGTGGTCACAGGACGCTGCCCACGGGGCAATGTTGGCTGGATATATATTTGGTTGGTGGACTATTCTCAGTCCAGCAGTGACAGTGAGGTGTTTAAAAACTCCAGCAGCATTGCTGTGTCTTATCCACTCTTACCAGCACAACACACACTAACACACCATGTCAGTGTCACTGCAGTGCTGAGAATGATCCACCACCCAAATAATACCTGCTCTGTGGTGGTTCTGGGAGAGTCCTGACCATAGAAGAACAGCATGAAAGGGGGCTAACAAAGCGTGCAGAGAAACAGATGGACTACAGTCAGTAATTGTAGAACTACAGTGCTTCTATATGGTAAGCGGAGCTGATAAAATGGACAGTGTGTAGAAACAAGGAGGTGGTTTTAATGTTATGGCTGATCGGTGTATACATAAGCATGCTCATATATCACTACTATTGCTGATGCCAATTAATAGGTTGATTATAAAATGGATATTTCTTCTTTTTTTCTTATTAAGCTTAAAAATCCCTAAATCTGCACCATCTGGTTAGAAATACCACTTCTGCTCTGAAATCATTTTTGGAAGCATTTAGAGGGATTTTCTCTTTGATAAAAGGATTAGACGGTACCTGTATTTAGTGTTTGGGTATTTGTACGTGACCCTAAGGCTGCTGAAAAATTTTAATTAAATATGTTCACCAACTGGCAATGTTATTACACTGAAGCTTCACTTTTAAAACTTTTAAACCAAAAACTCTGGCATCTGTTTTATATTTTAGAAATTCTGATTAGGAAAGCAGCAGATGTTAATGTTAATAACTGGAATGATATGAAAACTGGAAGTTTGAAATGTTAGAAATTTAACATAACTTGCAGTTCTGAACCAGAGACCACATGTTTAATGCCAATTTCACACTACACGACTTTCAAGTTGTTCAGATCGCTGTACAGTTCACACTACGCAACTGGATCTCTTGCACTCTCTTGCACACTTCAGTCGTTGTGGTTTTCACACTACACGACTGATCGGTGATAGGGGATCACACACACTACATGATCTACCATCAGGAGGAAACGCAGATGAGTCTGTCTGGTCTCCCAAACTACAAAACAAACGCGAGAAGCGATGTGGGGTTTAACTATACTATGTCCAAAAATGAACGTCAACAAGAAGCGAGCGATCAAAGGTGTTTGTGTGCTGATGTGCAGCGTAAAAGCAAAGAGGAAAAATAAATGAATCTGAGTTGATTTGGCTACGTGACCAGCAGGGATTGTCTGTTCTGTAGTAAGTTGGAGGTTAATAAATGTTTTTTGCAATGCAGTGTTGGTGTTATGTTTTGTAGAGAACGATAAGGTCAGAAATATTGTAAAACGTGTGTGCAAGTGTATTCTGATAGAAACTATATTATGCCCCTGTCCCATGTTTTACAACTCCTCCTCTGCCAGTCTCCCGACTGATATCCAGTTATTTAACATGCTAGATATCTCTCTTCAGTCGGCAAGCGCTCGGTGAGCCACTCGGATCGAGTCATTGAACAGTTCACACATAGCGATCGAGAGCCGAGTTTCGAACGCCGAGTTGCCTCCGAGCCGGCAAATCTAGCAGCGACGAGTCAGCAAGCAAAAATCAGGGCAAAAATTGTGTAGTGTAAACTAGGCATAAGAGGACCTAATTCTAATTGGTAGTAGAGCTAGCAGCACCATTTTTACTGATTGTTTGTATAATACGTACAACAGTGGCATATTGCATGTTTTTGACACTGTTACATCATAATCAACACGTTCTATTTCAGCATAATTATAATATTTAAAGTTATTTAATGTCTATTAAGTTTGAAGTCTAATGAGCTGCATATTCATAAATCAAAAAGTTAACTAGGTGGTTTGAAATATGATATGTCCATACTTAGTAAAATATGGCTTCTTGAGTAATATAAACATTCAAACTTTCACACCATTGCAGTAAAGACTAAAATATTTATAATGTGAATAATAAAAAAGCTGAAATGATTAATATGATTAAAAAGTAAAGATTATTTACATATTTCATGTTTTGTCTGGTCAACTTCATTTAATTTATTAATAAACATCCATTACTGCATTTCAGGCCTGCAACACATTCCAAAAAAGTTGGGACAGTAAAACGTTTACCACTTTGTAATGTTGCTATTCCTTTTCACCACACTTAAAAGACGTTTTGGGGCACCGAGGATACCAAGTGATTTAGTGTTTCAGCTTTTATTTTGTTCCGTTCATCCTGCAAACACGTCTTAAGATTTACATTACATTTTCAGAATTTAGCAGACGCTTTCATCCAAAGCGGCTTACAGTTGTGACAGTATACAATCTAAGCAATTGAGGGTTAAGGGCCTTGCTCAAGGGCCCAACAGCTGCAACCTGGCAGAGGTGAGGCTTGAACCAGCAACCTTCTGATTACTAGTCCAGTACCTTGACCACTAGGCTACAACTGCCCTACAAAGAAAGAGGATCTCAGGTTCCACCGAGACTTGAACTCAGATCACTGGATTCAGAGTCCAGAGTGCTAAACATTACACAATGGAACCACTCAAGATGTGAAACAGTACTGGAACGTCACTGTTGCATTTTTCGTTTCAAAATTCTCCACACATTCTTTATTGGGGACAGGTCAGGACTGCAGGCAGGTCAGTCCTGTACCCATACCCTCTTCATAATAAACACATTTTTTTATTTCAGCAAAAATAGAATATTTAAAGTTATTCATTGTTTATGGATTTTGGAGTGTAATGAGCTGCATATTCATAATTCAAAAAGTTAGCAGAGTGGTTTGAAATTTGATATGTCCCTACTTAGTAAAATATGGCTTCTTGAATAATATAAACATTCATAGAAATTTCACACCATTGCAGCACAGACTAAAATATTTATAATGTGAATAATAAAAAGCTAAATTGATTAATATGATAAGGAAGTAAAGATTATTTACTTAACGTTACCTCAGGTGTGTTTATGTCGCATGTAGTTGATGTTATGTTTAAAAAATATGATTTATTTCCAACCCGTCGCAGCTCTTTGCCAATTAAAAGGTTAGATCATTTTAATATTGACATTATTCATTTTCTGTCCTTTTGTAGATAAAGTTAACAAAATGTTCAAACTTTGGCACCCCGTTTGGCAGCTAATATGAAAAATCCAGTCACATAAAAGAACCAGCTAATCCCAGCCCTTTTTTTTAACACTGAGCTAAGCAATCTATTTTTTTCTTTGCTTAGAAAAAGCAAAGACTAAATCTAGTCTAATCTAGTCTAATCTAGTCGTATCCAATTACCCTGGTTGTGTTACGCTTCACCTCTACCGATACAACCCTCCACTGCTGACTGAGGAGCTTCGCAACTGACACACACCCCCTCCGACACGTGTGCAATACCGACTGCCTCTTTTTAACTGCACAAGGGAAGTTCATATATGGATCAGTTTTGTGACTGGAGAGCCACACCCTGATCAGCATTATTCCCCAACTCTTTGCAGGCACCATCAATCAGGCAGCAGAGGTCATAATTGCAGTTATGAGGAACCCTGAACAACAGCCAATCGCTGTTCATGTAGCCGCCCAGCCCAGCTGGATGGCAGAGCTTAGATTTAATACGATGTATTCGAAATCCCAGCTCTGGTGTGCTAGCGTATTTTACCGCTGTGTCACCTGAGCGGCCGAGCTAAGCAATCTTGTTGTTTGTGCATGAACATGTTAAGAAATGATAATAACTGATAAAGAATAATTGTTAATTTATTACAATTGTTAATTGTTCCATTGTAAAAATTGATGTGTTTTAGTCATATCTTTACACCTAAAAAAAGTAGAGAGCATAGAGCCCTGACCTCAAAACCAGTGAAAACTGTGGCTGGGTGCCTTTCTGTCTAACCCTGCATCAGTGCCTGACATCACAAATGCTCATTATTCTGTACTGGCACAAATAAAAAATCAAAACTGAGCTTGGAAGTAAATAATACCACCGATTTTGCACATAGTGGCAACAAATATTGGTTGTGTTCCATCTGAAAAACAAAGAGAAGATTACAGTTTTTTTCAGTAGAGTTTATTCTTGTCATTAAGTACATGCCAGTACATGGATTCACTTCCATAAATCTGTTGAAAAAATGAGTAACAAAGGGACACAGTAGAAACACAACTTTACATTTGACTCCTGTGTGTATGACATTTTCTCCCGGAGTCAGGACGGGTGTTCTTTAGGTTCTCTAGTTTTCTCCTCTTGTTCATGGTGTATTCTCAACCTGCAATTTGTACTTATGGAGTAGGTTCTGGATTAATGAAACCTCGACTATAAAAACAGATGAATTAGCAAATGTATTTTTACCTACATGTACATACTTTATTTATTTTTGTCTCGAATCCCATTTAAATTAATTTTAGATTTATTGTATAACCATACAACGGTGGTGTTTTTTCTTGTGCTTTGAGTAGCTAAATAAAGTGCAGTACAGTTGGCCTGTCTCTGCACCCATTATGGGTAAAATAACATACATCCAGGTGGAAAATCTAAATATTTTTCCTGTCAGTGCTTCATCCCACGGAAAGTAGTTTGCGTTTCCTTTCGCAGAAAGCCCTGGGCTATTTTCACTTTTATGCTGTAACACGAAACATGACATTTAATTCTTTTTTATTTAACATGTTCCAGCTTTTACATCACCTGCCACTGAAGTAAGCCTTAACTAAACACTTGTTCTGTTTTAACTAAACTAGCTAAACACAGAAGTTCTGTTCAGGGAAAGTGCCCACTAATTTTGAAGGAGTATGGTTGAATAATTGACTCCATTGATGTTTCGTATTTGGTTAAATCTGTACTTAAACTCATGTATATACAGTATATATATATATATATATATATATATATATATATATATATATATATATATATATATATATATATATATATACACTGATCAGCCATAACATTAAAACCACATCCTTGTTTCTACACTCATTGTCCATTTTATCAGCCCCCTTTCATGCTGTTTTTCAATGGTCAGGACTCTCCCAGGACCACTACAGAGCAGGTATTATTTGGGTGTTGGATCATTCTCAGCACTAATATGATGGTGGTGAGTGGATAAGACACAGCACCACTGATGAAGGTCTAGAAGATGACCAACTCAAACAGCAGCAATAGATGAGTGATCGTCTCTGACTTTACATCTACACGGTGGACCAACTAGTAGGAGTGTCTAATAGAGTGGACAGTGAGTGGACATGGTATTTGAAAACTTCAGCAGAGCTGCTGTGTCTGATCCACTCATTCCAGCACAACACACACTAACACACCACCACCATGTCATTGTCACTGCAGGGCTGAGAATGGTCCACCACCTAAATAATACCTGATCTGTGGTGGTCCTTACCATTGAAGAACAGGGTGAAAGCAGGTTAAAAAGTAATGTAGAGAAATAGATGGACTACAGTCAGTAATTGTAGAACTACAAAGTGCTTCTATATGTTAAGTGGAGCTGATAAAATGGACAGTGAGTGTAAAAATAAGAAGATGGTTTTAATGTTATGGCTGATCAGTGTATATATACCATATATACCATGCCTGGTATGGAAGTACTTGTTGTGACACATTAACCTAATCATCAGGATTAAAATGTAATCAGCAATTTGAGCCACATTAACTCTGTTGGTCCGTACCAGCTGCTATTTATTCTTACACATGTTTGTGGCTTATCCCTTGTTGTACCACTGTTGGTGGATACTCACCATGGCTGCCATGTCTTGCAGTTCAGAGATTCTTTAACCCAGTCACCTGTCCAGAAAAGTTTGGTACCTTATGTCATTCAGGTCTTTATGCCTGATCAGATCTGCTGCATTTAGCATGCAAAATACAATAATCTACCATTAGCTCATTATTTAATATATCCCTGACCGTGACATGCACAATCATTAAAAAATAGGCATTACCTATAGGGATTATTAGTTTTGGCTAATTAGTGTATAGACCCAATCTACTGAGCTATATGGAGTAACAGCAAGAAAAAACATTGACCTAGCACCCCTAATGAGTGAAAATTTAAAATAGTCATGATCAGCAAATTACTGACACAACTAAATCAATCAAATCAAACATGCAAATCATTTTTCAACGTCCCCAACCTGCAATTAATTATTGTTGGACGTCATCAGCATGTACTTTTTAAAATATATAAAAAAATACCTCTGCATTTTTAAACACTTTAAATACAGACATTTATATCAGGATGTTCTGTACTCTGCCAGGCTGATTAAAATTCCAAATGCCATTTTACATTGCTGCCGAGCATGTTTTCTAAAATGCTCAACAAAAGGTGTGAGGTGATTCTGAATGGATGTTCTTAACACTAGTCACCGCTTGTTGAACAGCACTCGCAGTAGTCTGTGACTGATTGAATTGCCCCTACGGCACTCGAACCCGGCATTACCAACAAATACAGCACTCACAAAGTGCTCAGCACTGACAAGTGAAATGAACAAGTGCAAATGGAAGAGAATTGCTGGCGTTGGTTTTATTAGATTATGTTGTCTGAATGAATGAATCAGTTGCTCTCTTTGATAGTCTCTCTCTCTCTCTCTCTCGGCAGACATTACCACAGCATGGATGAGTTTAGCCATTACAACCTGCTGGAGGTCAGCACAGGTAACAAAGTGGCAGAGGGACACAAAGCCAGTTTCTGTCTGGAGGACACCATGTGCGATTTTGGACATCTTAAACGCTACGCCTGCACCTCGCACACACAGGTATGCCCCATTGTTTCTTTGATTTGTCACAGTGTAAAATCACCAGTACTAAAAATAAACCGCGTCAAATTTTAGTTATACTCATGAAGGTACAATAAATGGCCAAAAGACAGCTCTTAGGTTTTGGGGTTGGCTATTCTGGCAATACCCTTAGATAACTGGCTCTATGGGATAACTGGCATAGGCAGTAGAATGAGTCATACTTTTCTACATTTGAATGTTAGACCAGACAACATTTGTCCAATCGTGTCTAATTTTGGCAGGCATGTATCCACTCTAGCCGTAGATTCCTATTTGATAGAGGTGAAACCCAATGCAGTTAATCTACCTTAAGGTTTGATCAATTGTACTGTATCCTTTCTGCCAGCTCAAACCAGTCTGGTCATTCTCCTCTAATCTCTATTATCAACATGGTGTAAACTATAGCGCCAGTTTTATTTACCAATAATCATGACACAGTCAGTGTCACTTTTTTCTCCATCCTTTATGTTTGTTGTAAACATTAACTAAAACCCATGTGTGGATAATTTCATACTTTGCGCTTTTCATCCAAATGTTCTTCAGGACACCCAAGGAGAATGGGTCCCTGTTGAGTCTGGTTTCTCCTAGGATTTCTTCTTTTTGTTGGCTTGCTCAATAGGGTTTTTTGGACCTGGAATCTGTGACGTTCCTTTGAGACATTTCTGTTGTATGAAGTGCTGTACAAATACATTTCACTGCTGCCATTTGGCTGCTGCCACAAGTGTACAAGTGTTCCTAATAAAGTGGACAAAAAGTGTGTATACACCAGCATTCAGCTCAGGAGTTTTTGGACCTGGAATCTGTAAAGTTGCTTTAAGACAATGTCATTGACATTGTAAAAATTGCTGTACAAATACATTTCATTTGGCTGCTGCCACAAGTGTACAAGTGCTCCTAATAAAGTGGACAAAAGGTCTATATGTCAACATTTAGCTCATTTTTAACAAGGCTTTACAATATTTACTTATACAATTATTTATATTTAAAGCATATTTAACCTATTTCTTAAAGCAGTTGTATTTATTTTTATCTGTATTTTATTTTATTTCTGGCATGGTGGCATGGTGGCTCAGTGGGTATTAGAGATGTTCACAAGTCACAAAATACTAGTCCGAGTCGAGTCACGAGTCTTCAGGCTAGAGTCAGAGTCAAGTCACAAGTCTTTAGGCTAGAGTCCGAGTCAAGTCACGAGTCTTTAGGCTAGAGTCCGAGTCAAGTCAGGAGTCAATATAATATACACAAAACATATATTGGAAATGTAGTGTAGAAATAAACAAATAATATGTAAGTTCAGATAAAAAACAACAACAGATTAGCAACTGTACTATGCCGTTTTACTTAGTGCCTTTACTTTCCTAGTTACCAGTTAAAAGCTTAAACTGATGTTTTGTTCTCATTGCAAATCACGGCACAGCGGCCAAAATCCCAAACACAGCAAAAAAATCCATAATCCATAATACTGCTTACCTTAGCTTATGTTGTTCCAGATGCTATTAAATTTATAAGCGTGTGTCCCATTAGGAATATAATCCCTTATTTTGTAAATGTGCTTATAATTAAAATCTTTCCCGGTTGTGAAGTAAAACACGAACTCGTTAGAAAGCCAATCAAGCGTTTCATTGACACATCATCTGTGTGACGCTGCAAACTAAATACATGCAAATAACAGCATTTCTTACTAACAATTACAATCAGAAGGTCTGATTGGTTCAGAAAGCTGTTCTTACAATCATTAGTGCCAATTCTGTAGGAGTGTTTCTTTCACATTATCTGTTACTGTGAAGTGCACTACATAGGGTGTTCCACCATTTTAAGTAGGGAGCGACGCTTCATCACTACGCCGGAAGCTGGCTGGAACATTTACCCATTGCGTGCGTTGTGGTTTAAAATGGCCGGAGCATTATTAGAGAGCAGAAAATGACACGATCAGAATGATGTTGTATCATATATATGACAACAAAAGTCAGCAACATTAGTTACATGTGACAATTATATATATATTATATATATATATTATATATATATTATATATATATATATATATATACAGTATATGTCACACGTAACTAATGTTGCTGACTTTTGTTGTCCACAAGTCATTTTATGTGAGTCACGAGTCGAGTCTGAGTCATTTGAAACAGACTCGAGTCCCCATCTCTGGTGGGTAGCACTGTCGCCTCACAGCAAGAAGATTCCCAGGTGGGGCGGTCCGAGTCCTTTCTGTGTGGAGTTTGCATGTTCTCCCTTTGTCTGTGTGGGTTTCCTCCCACAGTCCAAAGACATGCAGTCAGGTTAATTGGAGATACAAAATTGTCCATGACTGTGTTTGACATTAAACTTGTGAACTGATTAATCTTGTGTATCAAGTAACTACCGTTTCTGTAATGAATATAATCAAAGTGTGTAAAACATGAAATTAAAATCCTAATAAATAAATAAATTAATATTTTATTTCTCTTTCAGGGTCTCAGTCCAGGTTGCTATGACACCTACAATGCTGATATTGACTGCCAGTGGATTGATATCACAGATGTCAAGCCAGGAAACTACATACTTAAGGTAATACTATTCTTAAATAAGCCAGATGAATGGAACCTTGCCACATAGTGTCTATTCAGTCTTTAGCCAGTTTTATACAGCTCTTGGAGCATTTCATCATTTTCAAATCAAAGCATGTTAATTACTGTAGCACATGTGAACCAGAGGAACATGGATAAAAACACTAGGTCTCTTTATTAAGGCTAGTTGAATGGTCCTAGTATGTTTCTATATTGATCTATGCTTTTCATCTAACCTTAATAATGGCATCCTTAATTTTCTTCAGGATTAATAAAGTATCCATCTATCTATCTATCTATCTATCTATCTATCTATCTATCTATCTATCTATCTATCTATCTATCTATCTATCTATCTATCTATCTATCTATCTATCTATCTATCTATCTATCTATCTATCTATCTATCTATCTATCTATCTATCCTCTATGGAATTGGCAATGTACTTGGTAATAGCAATAAAATCTGGATCCCAGCACACAACTACAGCTCGGCCTTAAGCACTTCCAGTAATGTCACTTTTGTCCCCATTTAAAAATGCAACACAAATATTTTATACTGTCATATGTGTTAAAGTACAGTACTCACTCACTGTCTTAACCGTTTATCCAATTAGGGTTGCGGGGGGGGGCTATCCCAGCTTTTTAATGGGCGCAAGGCACACAGTAACACCCTGGACGGGGCGCCAGTCCATCGCAGGGCAGACACACACATACACACCCATTCACCTATAGGGCAATTCAGTGTCTCCAATTAACTTGACTGCATGTTTTTGGACTGTGGGAGGAAACCGGAGCTCCCTGAGGAAACCCACACAGACACAGGGAGTGTTACGGGGGAGAGAAAGGACCCAAGATGCAGAGATAAATTAAATTAGAATTCTTTATTTAACAATAAATAATTATAAACAAAAGACCACGCAAAGGAAAACATAACTGGATCGGGGTGGGAAACCCCGGACGAAGCTGCTGGCACCGCAGGTAACTGAAAGAGAAAAACAAAGCACACACAAGGGAAAAAAACGAAGCCAGATGCGAGGCGCGAACCCCGATCACTCTGGCGCAAAGGGGTTCGCTAACCTCGTGCGCTATCGCTGGGGGAAAATAAAGAAAAGCCCGTGCGCTTACAAATGCCGCAACGGGAAAAAACACATCAAACTGAAAACCCGGGTAACGAAAACAAAAAAGCAAAAATCGGCTTATTGTCAAAGCCAATCGAGTATTAACACCAGCACATAGAGACTGGGAATGGGCGGAGCGAAAACGGCTTGTAATAAAAGCCACTCGGGCATTAACACCAGCACGTCGGGACTGGGAAGGAGCCGGAGCGAAAACGGCTTATACGAAAAGCCACTCGGGCATTGTCACCAGTACGTAGAGACTGGGAATGGCCGGAGCGAAAACGGCTTATTATAAAAACCACTCGGGCATTAACACCAGTACGTAGAGACTGGGAATGGCCGGAGCGAAAACGGCTTATTATAAAAGCCACTCGGGCATTAACACCAGTACGTAGAGACTGGGAATGGCCGGAGCGAAAACGGCTTATTATAAAAGCCACTCGGGCATTAACACCAGCACGTCGGGACTGGGAAGGAGCCGGAGCGAAAATGGCTTATACGAAAAGCCACTCGGGCATTGTCACCAGTACGTAGAGACTGGGAATGGCCGGAGCGAAAACGGCTTATTATAAAAGCCACTCGGGCATTAACACCAGTACGTAGAGACTGGGAATGGCCGGAGAGAAAACGGCTTATAATAAAAGCCACTCGGGCATTGTCACCAGTACGTAGAGACTGGGAATGGCCGGAGCGAAAACGGCTTATAATAAAAGCCACTCGGGCATTAACACCAGCACGTAGTGACTGGGTAAGAAAAACATTGGCATAGGTGTCAAAAGGGTGGATTTGAACCGGGACTAACGGACACGGAAAAGCAATGGCTTAACCGCTTAGCCACGACGGCTGTAAAGAACCCGCGGCAGCTTTTGGCTTAAGGGCTGCTGTGAGATAGCAGTTAGCTTGGTCTTAGCTTTATGCTAGCATTGCTAGCGATAGCTGAATCTAAACACCAAAAATAAACAACAGCTCGAGGACTGTAAAAAACCGCACCAGCTATCCCTAACCAAGAGAACCAAAACCCTAACTTACCTCGGCGTTGCGACCTACACACCCCAACGCTCTAGGAGCGCCGGGGGTAACCAGACTGTCCCTAAGAAAGCAAGTTCATGGTGTGTCACCATGCCAAACAAAAGAAAGAAAAGGAAACAAAAGGTGCGACGCCTGCAGCCTGGTGACGCCCCCTTAAATAGGGAAGTCACAGCTGCAGGTCGTTCGCCCTAATGAGCTGGCCATCTATATGAGGCCATGCTCCTAGGTGATCTGTAAAGCCTGCGACATCAGGAACCGGTGGTAGGTTCTACTGACGCCGCAGACACCTTACAGGGAGAACAGAAAGGACCCAGACCGCCCTGCCTGGGGATCGAACCCAGGATCTTCTTGCTGTGAGGCAACAGTGCTACCCACTGAGCCACCGTGCCACCCTAAAGTACAGTAATCAAAATGAAATATATCACTGTTTGTTTTTTTGTTAATTAGGCTGCATTTACAAGGCTATTTTTGACAACCATCAAAAACCTTAGTTGCACTGTACACATGCCAGGGTTCCCAAGACTTTTAGTTTGGCCTGAAGACCACAGGACATAATCAACAGCTTCTTGAAGTAAACCTGACCTTCCAGTAAAATCACTGTTATAAAGGAACCACTGTTATATGCACTTTATACCTATTGACAATTGCCCAAATAGTGCAGTCAAAATAGCTATATTCATAGGGACAAAAAAAATACACCAGCTGTGGCGCCCAGGTGGTGCAGCGGGATATTCCGCCAGCACACCAGCGCCAAAATTCTGAATTCATCGGTTCAAAACTCAGTGTTGCCACCAGGCGGCTGGGCGCCATCTGCGGGCATAATTGGCAGTGCTTGCAGGGATATCCCGGAATATGTGAGGCGCCTGTTCAGAGTGCATGGGTGGAAAAAGGGTTCCGTTAAGGGCTGCGTGCGGGTCGGGGGAGGCGTGAGCGGCAATATGCCCCCCTCGACTGCAAAAAATCGGGGTTGCTGGTTCAATCCCCATCACCATTGTTTTTTTTGTTTGTTTAATATTTTCTTTATGCATTTTCTTCGCTTTTCTCCCTTTTAGCGCATCCAGTTGCCCGATTGCATCATGCTTCCTCTTCACCAATGCCAATCCCCACTCTGATTGAGGAGACACGTGGGCAGCATGCCGTATGCATTTTATCACCTGCACTTTGACGAGTGCAGTGCAGCTCAGCGTTGTGTACGGAGAGACACACCCTGAGAGCACTCTTTTCTCATGTGTGACCCCATCAATCAGCCAGCAGAGGTTGTAATTGCACCAGTCATGAGAGAGAGACCCCATCCAGCTTTGTCCCGCCCATATCTGAGCAACAGGCCAATCGCTGTATATGTGGCCGCTCAGCCTTAGCCGGCAGGCAGAGCTGAAATTCGATACAATGTATTCGAGATCCCAGCTCTGGTTCCAGCGTGTGTTTTTACCGCTGCGCCGCCTGAGCGGCCCCCATCACCATTGTTGACCTTTAAATTTTAATTGATTGCTTTGTAGACAGTCAATCTTGTGAATCGATTTGAATAGAATCTAAATGCTGTAAATGTAAATACGTATCTTTTTTAAAATGTCATACTTACTATGTTATACTACAGCTGGAATTAGCTTAACAGCTTTCTTCTATTTTAGGGTTATTAGTATTTAATACACATTAACACCCTGTATTCACTGTCATCCAAACTGGTTTTCTATTGTTAAAAATCTTAATCTCAATGTGGCAGTTTACAGACCAGTTTTAGCCATACTGACCATAAACGTCGGCCCAGAATCTTCTGTTATTCAGTAAATAAACTTAAGTACCAAGGAAACCACAGTTCAGAACTGCAAACTAACATGCAAGACCTCAAAGAACATCGACAAACAGTGGTTTACATTGTAACTACAACCAAGTGGTGTGAACAAACGAGACACATGTGTAAGAATAAGCAGGGGGGTGTTTAGGGAGGAGCTTTAGTGGATGTTAAGGAAAACAGAAAATGGGTCACAGGAAACAAACAGGATTATCATTTTATAATCAGGAAGATCCCAGTCTACATAAATGCTAGCGTTTGCTAAGGATCCAACATCAGAATCAAAGCTCTGAAACAAAGAGTACATTCACAGTACAAGCTCAGCTGCTTTGTTCTACACGTTCTGAAAATAACATATTCTCTGCAGGGAATCTTTCGCAGTAACAGATCTGTGCACTATGTTTGCATTGTAAATAACATTAACCTATTTTCACTAAGTGAATTAACAAGACATACATTTGAACCAGAGTTGTCCAAACGTTTTGATAAGACTGTATATATATATATATATATATATATATATATATATATATATATATATATATATATATATATATATATACACACACTAATCAGCCATAACATTACAACCACCTCTTTGTTTGTACACTCAGTGTCCATTTTATCAGCTCCACACCATACAAAAGCACTTTGTAGTTCTACAGTTACTGACTGTAGTCCATCTGTTTCTCTGCATACTTTGTTAGCTCCCTGTCACCCTGTTCTTCAATGGTCAGGACTCTCACAGGACCACTACAGAGCAGGTATTATTTGGGTGCTGGATCATTCTCAGCACTGCAGTGACAATGACATGGTGGTGGTGTGTTAGTGTTAGCACTGATGGAGTTTGTAAACACCTCACTGTCACTGCTGGACTGAGAATAGTCCACCAACCAAAAATATCCAGCCAACAGCGCCCCGTGGGCAGCATCCTTTGACCACTGATAAAGGTCTAGAAGATGACCAACTCAAACAGCAGCAATAGATGAGCGATCGTCTCTGACTTTACATCTACAAGGTGGACCAACTAGGTAGGAGTGTAATAGAGTGGACAGTGAGTGGACACGGTATTTAAAAACTCCAGCAGCGCTGCTGTGTCTGATCCACTCATTCCAGCACAACACACACTAACACACCAACACCATGTCAGTGTCACTGCAGTGCTGAGAATGATCCACCACCTAAATAATACCTGCTCTCTAGTGGTCCTGTGGGGGTCCTGACCATTGATGAACAGAGTGAAAGCGGTTTAAAAAAAAAAAGTATGTAGAGAAACAGATGGACTAACGTCAGTAATTGTAGAACTACAAAGTGCTCCTATTCAAGTGATTCTAATGTTATGGCTGATCATATAATAATAATAATCCTTAATAAATAATATTTAAAAATGATAAATGTTCTGCTCTACAACTCATGCATTTTAAGGAATGCAATCCTGGACAGGGGGCCAATACATCACAGGATTCCACACACACTCACATTTATTCCTTTACTCTTTTACTCAGGTGAATACTCATAAGTACTGTTGCTGTGTGGCACCAAATTTACTAAAACTAGACCTATTAAATCCATATTGGGTGGGACTATGTAACCTCTGTGTTTCTGTAAATAAAAGGATGTACTTTGTTTGTAAGACTGCTGGAAATACCGTTTATCTGAAACAGCTCCTTGCTTTGTATTAAATCCAGCTGTGAGAGTAAAGTCATCCAACAATGAGAATCATGCTGCTGCAATGTGATCGGTATGCTTCTGTTCCTAATCTCACTGTCTGTACTAATAAAACCAAGCAAATGCAGGCGTACCTCAAATCTCTGAAAAAAAAAATCACTTGTTAGATTTGACCCTTCGGAAAATGATGTCAGGAATTGGATGCTACTAACATAATTCCCTTTTTCTCATAAAATATATTTTTATTTATTCATTGTACTACTTCATATTGTTTATTGATGCAGTGGGTCTGGGGCCACCCAGAAACTGGATCCTGGATGCAAAACTGTATCCTGAAAGGATGCCAAACCATTGCAGATCACATTTAAATATTCACTTATACCTATCCACACCTATCAAGTGCAGCCAATGCATCGTATGTGTGGTTTTTGGAGGGAAGAGGAAACCAGAGTACCTTGGAGAAACCCACAGGACAAGGATCCCAAGGACCCAAGCCACCATCATGTCAGCCCAAGATTATTTGTATTTTATTTGAAATGAGCATTAGATAGTTGTCACTGTCTGTTTTATAGGTTCTGATTGTGGCCGTGTGGATTTAACTTAAACTTTAAATTAGTTGAACTTCAACCCACAAAAACATGCAATAGGTGGATCAGAGTAACCCGTAATGGATTGGCCTAATGTCCAGGGTGTATTCTTGCTTTACAGCCAGTGTTTCTGGGTGGCATCAGACTCACTGTGACCCCGAACAGGATAAAGTGACTAGTAAATAAATGAGAGAGGGACAATAATATAAGGGTCTGAGAGAGAGCTTATAGTCCGGATTTAGCGCCATCTGATTTCCACTTTTTTGGACGCTCAAAGAAGCTTTAAGGGGAAGAAGATTTTCATGTGATGATGTTGTGAAAGCAGCGGTGCATCAGTGGCTATGCGCTCAAACAAAAACATTTTTTGCTGATGGTACGATGCTGGGAAAAATACATCGGAAGGTGACTATGTAGAAAAGTGATGTCATTTGTTTTTAAAATTCCTAATAAACAGAGTTTTAAAAAGTGTGAAAACTTTTTGAAGAACCCTCGTACAATGATTTTTTTTATTTCTACATTTTCTGAACACAGATCCAAGTAAACCCTAAATATACAGTACGTGAGTCGGACTACAGCAACAACATCGTCAGGTGTAACATCCACTACACAGGACGCTCAGCCCGAGCAACCAACTGCAAGATTTCCCAGTGAGTAAATACACCACACTGCACTTATTTGGACATTCCGTGTGAGTTGTCTATAAGTCCTTAAAATAGCAGATGAACCACTTTGGGGTGGATTTAAAACTGTTCCAAGGTTCCTCCATGACCACAGTGAGGGGAAACAAGTATTATTCTGCTTACTTACATGTACCTACCTAGATTAATCAACCATAGCTTTACACACAATGTTTAGTTGGAACTTATGGGGATGAATAATAAAATACTATCAATCAATATTGGCTTCTTACTTTCATTTTTAGAAAACCTTGGTAAAAAGTCTAGGTTATGTTTACTGTCTAATGAGATCAAATATAATGTGTTGGGTACATTTATTGTGTTTATTATTATTATTTTAATTTATTTTTTTAGTGTTCAGTGAGTCTTTATGACTCCCAATGATCAGGCACTTTTCTCATGGGTGTTTTTTTACGTGTAGATCCTGATCACCAGACTCAGTGGGGCAGAAGACCACAAAGATCTCGCAAGGCGCTGTTCCACAGAAATGTGAATGGAATACTAGTTTAGTTTTGTTCTTTTGCCCATGTTGTGTGTATGTTGCTCTGGTCCCACAGGTCTATTGCAAGCTTGGAATCAGCAAACTTGTACTGGTATATACAGTCAAACCTTAGACACTGTTGAGTCAAGAAAAGAGCTATTTCACCTAGTTTAAACTTTTCTAAAAGCACACATTATTAATAATATACAGTACTGTATTTGGACCTTTTATTCTAACTGAACACTGGCCCATTCTTTATTTTTTTCTCAATGGTTATATTTGACAAAATAATTTTATTACAATAGAAACATTTACATTTTCGCACCTGTATGTATTGCATGTAGTGTTTGATCCCTAAAGTATTTGTATTTATGACATTTAGCAGACTTTTTCATCCAAAGTGATTTCCAAAGTCTTTCAACCAGTGACCGTCTGATATTGTTTATTGTTGCGGTGGGTCTGGGGCCACCCAGAAACTCTGGATGCAAGACAGGATCCATTGCAGATCACATTCACAAATGGACTTATCTATCCAAAACTAGGGCCTTTTATGTGTGATCTTTGAAGGTAAGAGGAAACCTAGATAACTAGTCCAGTATGTTAACCATTCAGCTACCACCACCCTTACAATAATTCTGGCAAAAAAAGGCATTGCTAGTTAAATAATGACCAGTAAAACAGACAGGTGGCACAGCAGGACAATGGAAAACTGGGTTCTTATGTTCACATGTGATTGCAGGCACAGACCTTGACAGAGAACACAATTTTCCCTTCATTTCCCAAAAACATTGACACTAGACTGGCTTCTCTAAATTACCCCTGAGTGTAAGTAAGGGAATAACTAATTAGGAGAGTGTATAGTACCCAACCATATATGAGCACCTTGTCCGGGGTATATTCCTCACCTACACCTTTACCTACACATAGCTTTTTTTTCAGGTTGCTCTGGACCTACTATGACCCTGATTAGGATAAAGTCGTTATTAAAAATGTCCTTCACACAATAAAGCCAAATCCCGAAGGGCTTCTATTCTCTTTATATGCACAGAGCATACTACTGTTTTAACCAATCTATGCAAATCATTGCCCATGTTCAATATTCATGTACTTTTAAGATTTTAATTCATAGAATGAATGAAAGTACAATTAGTGGTATCACAGAACAGTGAGAGCTTAGTGGTTAAGGTACTGGACTACTGATCAGAAGATTGCAGGTTCAAGCCCAACAACACTAGTAGACCCATGAGCTAAACCCTCAACCCTACACCGCCAGCATTGTTTCCAGTCACAACCACAAGTTGCTCTGGATAAAACCATTTGGGAATCAATGTAAATGGTCTGTAAAAACATACATAACATACAGCATAAGGAGTCTGTGATTGTAGCCTGATGTTGTCTTTATTTAGACTTTTGTCCTGTTTCCAGTGTTACTGTCATCATTATGTTGTCGAAATAAAATGATCAAACACAGTTTTCTTAAGTATTAGCAAGCTAAATAGTTAACTTTCATAATTTCGGCTTCCATAGCCAGAAAGTCTAACAGTGTTTAATGTACTGGATTGTGACCATTTAATGTGTTACACTTCACATGTGGAAAGAACAAATGCATGAGTTTAAAAGTAAATCCAACACATGACTATTCATCTCTGGTTGTGTATAATGCTGCAACTGACCATCTTTAGTCCATCTCTTACTGGAACACATAGCTGAGAAACGATCATTGCTTTGAAGCGTCTGATCATTGGCAGCTTTATTTTGCTGTGATTTTTGTAGTAGAAATTCTTTAGGCAGCATGGTGGCACAGTAAGTAGCGCTGTCACCTCACAGCAATGGCTTGCGTTCAAGTCCTTTCTGTGTGAATAATGTTCTCCATTATTTTTTAAATAGCAGAGAAGCGCTCAATTCCAGACCATTAAAATGTGCATCATGTTTTCCTTAAAACCATCAATAAGAAACCTGGAAGACAGAGATCAATGTTTCAATATCAACTCCCAGAATCACTGTGATGGCATAAACTAAACTAAACTAAACCAAACTACACTAAACTAAACTAAACTAAACTAAACTAAACTAAACTACACTAAACTAGGACAGGACAGGACAGGACAGGACAAATGCATGAGTTTAAACATAAATCCAACACATCACTTCTCACCTCTGGTTGTGTATAATGCTGCATTGCTTTGAAGCATCTGATCATTGGCAGCTTTATTTTGCTGTGATTTTTGTAGTAGAAATTGTTTAGGCAGCATGGTGGCACAGTAAGTAGTGCTGTCACCTCACAGCATGAATGGCCTGGGTTCAAGTCCTTTCTGTGTGAAGTTTGCATGTTCTCTCTGTGTCCATGTGGGTTTCCTCCAGGTGCTCCGGTTTCCTCTCACAAGTCCAAAGACACGTGTGTGTGTGTGTGTGTGTGTGTGTGTCTGCCCAGTGATAAGACTGGCGACCTATCCAGTGTTTTTCCTACCTTTCATCCAATGAATCAGACCCACTGCAAGTCTGACCAGGATAAAGCAGTGGTAAAACAATGAATGGATGGATGGATGGATGAATGAAACAGTTATTTGCTTTCAATATATTTCTATAATATGTATAGTTACAGTCCGTTTCAGATCAGATTTAGTTTTTCAAAGCTACCAACACTGATCATGAGCTTTACGTGTGATAGTTGACTATTGAATGACTTTAGCTTGAAAAAAAAAAATATCACTAAAATAATGCAGTTATGTTGAAAAAAAAAGATTTTATACATAAAAGAATCATGTACTGTCATACAATATGAATTGCTGTATTTGTAACATAGTATACATTTATGTAATCTGAGGATCTATTTCTTATCTTCATCACAATCTGTTCTGTGGCAGGATGTAACTAAGATGATACTACTGTTGCAAAGCTAACATTGCAAAGCTTGATGTTACTTACAACAATGTCGTCTGGACCTACCTCTAAGAAAGAGTTAGCTATTGTTACCAGTTAGAAATGCTACACTTAGTATATATAAAAAATAAACATTCTACATACACCACACCACAATATAAGGAATAATCATTCATAAATAGGGAGAGAAAGAAGAGAGAAACCAAATCCAGGACACATCTTGTTTATTGTATTCCATTTTTATTATATATACAGATTGAATATTGTAGTACATATTAACTATATTTTATCAGCCATGTATCAGTATGTGTTTTAATACAGGTGCACTATAGATTTCTGTACCTTTTTAGTTTAACTTGTGAAACATATTTGCACATTTTCTGACTGTTTTTCATTTTGTCATTTGTTTCTTTTTACTTCTGAACATACTGTGTACTGGATCTTTTAATAAAGTCTTTAAATCATATGACAACCACTTCAGGGGTGTCTGTAATATGTATACATTTTATTCTTTTTTTTTGCCAAAAGCTAAAACCGAAAAACAAAATCACATTATATAAAACTGTTACATTGTATAGAAGGTTTTTCAGGTAGAAAGATATGCCTAAATCAGGTTACCATTCAAAGAAACATTGATTTCTGTAACTAGTTTTTTGATAGATTTAATAGTTTTTTCCCCTCATGTACAGTACAAGATGTATAAGATGTTTTGGCATTCTAGCTAATAAGCAGTCGAACTGTATTTCATACACCGATCAGGCATAACATTAAAACCACCTCCTTGTTTCTACACTCACTGTCCATTTTATCATCTTTACTTACCATATAGGAGCACTTTGTAGTTCTACAATTACTGACTGTAGTCCATCTGTTTCTCTGCATGCTTTGTTAGCCCCCTTTCATGCTGTTCTTCAATGGTCAGGACTCTCCCAGGACCACCACAGAGCAGGTAATATTTGGGTGCTGGATCATTCTCAGCACTGCAGTGATACTGACATGCTGGTGGTGTGTTAGTGTGTGTTGTGCTGGTATGAGTGGATCAGACACAGCAGTGCTGCTGGAGTTTTTTAAACACCTCACTGTCCCTGCTGGACTGAGAATAGTCCACCAACCAAAAAAATGTCCAGCCAACAGCGCCCCGTAGACAGCGTCCTGTGACCACTGATGAAGGTCTAGAAGATGACCAACTCAAACAGCAGCAATAGATGAGCGATTGTCTCTGACTTTACATCTACAAGGTGGACCAACTAGGTAGGAGTGTAGCAGCGCTGCTGTGTCTTATCCACTCATACCAGCACAACACACACTAACACACCACCACCATGTCATTGTCACTGCAGTGCTGAGAATGATCCACCACCCAAATAATACCTGTTCTGTGGTGGTCCTGTGGGGGTCCTGACCATTGAAGAACAGGGTAAAAGCAGGCTAAAAAGTATGTAGAGAAATAGATGGACTACAGCCAGTAATTGTAGAACTACAAAGTGCTTCTATATGGTAAGTGGAGCTGATAAAATGGACAGTGAGTGTAGAAACAAGGAGGTGGTTTTAATGTTATGGCTGATCAGTGTATATTAATTCAGCTGTTTAGAATGAGTGTGGTGCTGGTGGTGCCAAATTAATAACTATAAATGCTATAACAATACTCCATACTCTTCCACCCAGAAAAAAAGATGGATTGCGGTCAAATTGTGATGATACTTTTACTTTTGGTTAAAATTTAACTGATCAACTGTGAGGTCTAATAAAAATCATCTAAAATCTAGTTTCAGTAAAATTGGATGTGTAAATAATCAACAGAAGCAGGTGTGACTCACAGTCCAAAATCCTACCTCATTACACATCTGTGCTTATATAATTCGTTGGAGGATCATATTGACAAATTTATGGAAAATCATGGAAATTCCTCTCCTTGGTTTATTAAATGTAACTCTCTATTGTGTTGATAATGGCATATGGATGGCATTGCCACCATCTTTCTTAGTGATGATTGACTGTAGCTGGTGCTTCTCGGTGCCAGTGAAAACAGAGCTAGTTTTACTGCTACCACTAAAATTGACTCAGAACAGTGGTCTCTTGGCAAAGCCAGGTAATAAAGAAGTGCTACATTATGCTAAGAAAGATCTTTTAAAAAACTGTCATTAAACAGAACAATCATGCCATGGGCTGAAGGGCTGCCATGCAAGAAAAAAGCCCCTTCTGCAAAATGAGCACCTTCAAGCTTCACAGAGGTTTGCAGGAACAGGGACTAATGCCACGTTCACACTACACTATTTTGCAAGTCATCAGGTCGCTGTACAGTTCACACTACACAACTGGATCTCTTGTAATCGGGAGTGTGTATTTTAATCTACACGACTGATCAGTGATAGGGGGTTTCACACCACACCATCTATCACCAACCGGAATCGCAGACAAACCTCTCTGGTCTCCCAAGCTAGGTTTTGTCACGAAAACACACGCAAGAAGTGACGAGGGGTTTAATGATACCACGTCCAAAAATGCACGTCAACAAGTAGCGAGCGATCAAAGTTTGTGCGCTGATGTGCAGCGTAAAATCAGGGAAAAAAAATTTATTAATCTGAGTGGATTTGGCTATGCGACCAGCATGGATTGTTCTATAGTGAGTTGGAGGTTAATAAATATTTTTTTTTTGCAATGCAGTGTTGGTGTTATGTTTTGTAACGAACAATAAGGTCATAAATACTGTAAAACGTGTGTGTGCTGATGTATTCTGATATAAACTATATTATGCCCCTGTCCCACCTTTTTTCAACTCCTCTGCGTTTCCCCTCACATAGCACAGCAGCAACAAGGCAATACCCCATCCAAACTTGCATTCCTCAGACATAGACAGTATCACCGCTGTGCTAGTGTAATCAACTGTTTTTAAAATAGCAGTAAAGGCGATCAATTCCAGAGCATTAAACTGTGCATCATGTTTTCCCTCAAAACCATTAATGAGAAAAATGAAAGGCAGAGATCAATGTTTCAATATCAACTCCCAGAATAACTGTGGTAGCATGAACTAAGATAAGATATGATAGATACGATAAGACTATATTTATCCTATTAGGGGAATTAACTTGTTACAGCAGTATGAGAGAAAGGTGGTAAAAAGAAGAAAAAAAAAGTAAGACACACACACTTAAGAGCTGACAGGAAAAATTGCACACGTAGTGTGTAGTTATTTACACTAAAATGATTTCCTTTAAAAACAAGTGGTATATTATTATGAATACAAAATATACATGAAAATATGAATAATATATTACATATTACACCTTTTTTGCACTTATAGGACATGTAAATGTAAATATGTAGTATGTATATATGTAATATGAGTAATATATTTATAATATAAACTATACACCGATCAGGCATAACATAATGACCACCTTTCTAACTGACTGGTCTGCGGCTATGCAGCCCCATACACAACAAACTGTGATGCACTGTGTATTCTGACACCTTTCTATCAAAACCAGCATTAACTTCTTTAGCAATATGAGCTTGTCTGTTGGCCAGCCTTCACTCCCCATGTGCATCAATGAGCCTTGGCCATCCACGATCCTGCCGTTTACCAGTATTCCTTCCATGGACCACTTTTGATAGATACTGACCACTGCAGACCGGGGACACCTTCCAAGAGCTGCAGTTTTGGAGATGTTCTGACCCAGTCGTCTAGCCATCACAATTTGGCCCTTGTCAAATTTGCTCAAATCCTTACGCTTGTCCATTTTTCCTGCTTCTAACACATCGACTTGTTCACTTGCTACCTAATATATCCCACCTACTAACAGGTGCCGTGATGAAGAGATAATCAGTGTTATTCACTTCACCTGTCAGTGGCCATAATGTTATGCCTGGTCGGTGTATGTATAGTAATATACACTTTATGTATTGTAATATATAGTAATATAAACTAGATGGTGCATTTTTAATAAAAAAAAAGTTGACAACCATTTTTTAATCCTCACCTGATACATACACCGATCAGGCATAACATTATGAGCACTGACAGGTGAAGTGAATAACACTGATTATCTCTTCATCACGGCACCTGTTAGTGGGTGGGATATATTAGGCAGCAAGTGAACATTTTATCCTCAAAGTTGATGTGTTAGAAGCAGGAAAAATGGGCAAGTGTAAGGATTTGAGCAAGTATCACAAGGGCCAAATTGTGATGGCTAGACGACTGGGTCAGAGCATCTCCAAAACTGCAGCTCTTGTTGGGTGTTCCCGGTCTGCAGTGGTCAGTATCTATCAAAAGTGGTCCAAGAAAGGAACAGTGGTAAACCGGCGACAGGGTCATGGGCGGCCAAGGCAAGAGTGAAGGCTGGTCCGTGTGGTCAGATCCAACAGACGAGCTACTGTAGCTCAAATTGCTGAAGAAGTTAATGCTGGTTCTGATAGAAAGGTGTCAGAATACACAGTGCATCTCAGTTTGTTGCTTATGGGGCAGCAAAAGGGGGACCAACACAATATTAGAAAGGTGGTCTTAATGTTATGCCTGATCGGTGTATACAGTTTAGTGTGGAATGCTTGTCCATGATGTTATTTCAGTCTTGCCGTCAGTATTTTCATGTGGATTCAGACCCTCCGAGATCTTGACTGGTTGAACTGGTTAACTAAGTGAACTGGTGAGTGTGTGATGCCCTGTGACAGATCCATGTCCAGCGTGCATTTCTGTATTCCAGACATACACCATCAGATGCACTGAGACCCGGATAACATTAGAGCAGTAATTATAAATGAATTAATTAATGGATCTTGCACTGTGAGATCACCAGTGTGGCAGTACACTCGTATTTCTCTGCAACATTGCCACTCTACAGCAGAATTCTGTGACTAGAAGAGGGGCGGTTTTTCTACAGAGCAGAGCTCAGCTTTGCCATTTAATCAAATGACTAATGACTCACTCAGTGGAACACAGTGCATGGGAGATTAACTTTAACGGAGGAGAAAGAGAGAGAATGAGCGAGAGACACCGAGAGAGTAAGGAGAAAATCTGGGAATCTTGGGGCTTTACCATCACTAACAAAATAAAGAACAAATAACAAAGACAAACAAAAGCCATTCTGCATGCCTCCCAGCCCTGCGTGCGCAATGAGATGTTGTGGCATCTGATTGGCTGAGTCAATGACAGTTTCATCTCACTTATGGCGCTATGCCATTACAGCTGAAAGCCACTGAATGGCTGGACTAATCCAACTCATGTCTCAGAGGGGTCTTAAGTGTCCCCTCCGCAGCGTCTGTCCCGTCTAAGAAAAATATTAGTCTGTCGGTAAGCAGTTATCAATCGTGGCTCATACGTAAAATATATTCTCCCTCTGTGCCGTGGGCATCCATACAGCTGGTACAACAGGCCGATAAATTCTCATTACATCAGGAACATGCTAGCTGAAGCATAGATCCTCATGGTTATAGTCCATAAAAATTGAAACTAATGACTGGTTGGTGGGTGTGTCTAGAGTGAACTTTACAGCAGATTTGGTATATTTGATGTATAGGTTACATGAATCTCTAAAGGACACTTATTATACATAGCCAAAGGTATGTGGACACCTGATCATGAGTGTGTTGAAAATCCTGTTACAAAACCATGGGGGCGGCACGGTGGCTAAGTGGGTAGCACTGTCGCCTCACAGCAAGAAGGTCCTGGGTTCGATCCCCACGTGGGGCGGTCCGGGTCAGACAGCCTTCGCTCCCCATGTGCATCAATGAGCCTTGGCCACCTATGACCCTGTCGCCGGTTTACCACTGTTTCTTCCTTGGACCACTTTTGATAGATACTAACCACTGCAGACCGGGAACACCCCACAAGAGCTGCAAGCATAAGGATTTGAGCAAGTTTGACAAGGGCCAAATTGTGATGGCTAGACGACTGGGTCAGAGCATCTCCAAAACTGCAGCTCTTGTGGGGTGTTCCCGGTCTGCAGTGGTCAGTATCTATCAAAAGTGGTCATCAGTGTGTTGAAAATCCAAACAAAACCAAGGGGGCGGCACGGTGGCTAAGTGGGTAGCACTGTCGCCTCACAGCAAGAAGGTCATGGGTTCGATCCCCAGGTGGGGCGGTCCAGGTCCTTTCTGTGTGGAGTTTGCATGTTCTCCCCGTGGCCGTGTGGGTTTCCTCCGGGTGCTCCGGTTTCCTCCCACAGTCCAAAGACATGCAAGTGAAGTGAATCGGAGACACTAAATTGTCCACGACTGTGTTCAATATAGCCTTGTGAACTGATGATCCTTGTGTAATGAGTAACTACCATTCCTGTCATGAATGTAACCAAAGTGTAAAGCATGACATTAAAATCCTAATAAACAAACAAACAAACAAACAAAATCATGACCATTAATATAGAATTTATGCCCCAGCCCCCCTTGCAAGTGTAATAGCTTTTACAATTTTTGAAAGGCTGTTTTGTCAAGAAAACCCAAATTGTCATCTCGTGCTGAGAGGAAATGTGTCTGTATGGTTGATGTGATTCAGTATTTGAATCAGCGTGGTCTTAGAAGCTGCCATGCATGAAAAAAAGCCTCTGCTTTAAAACTGGCAACTTTAAGCTCGACTGAAGTTTGTTGCTGATCTGATGGGAGAAAAAGCATCCTAAATAACAGCTTTGTGGTCAGATGAAACAAAGATTGAGTTATTTGGCCACACTGATGTATGTTTGGAGAAATGGTGAAGCTTCAAACCCAACAACGTTATACTTACTGTCAAGCAGGGTGGCAGATATTATGTTCTCGGGCTGTTTTGTTGCCAGTAGAACCGGTGCATTGCAGATAGTGGACAAAACAATGAAAATAGAAAAAAAAATCTATTACATTCTTGGATATTGGACACAGTTTGCTGTTCCAGCAGGACACCGACACAAAACTGACCTTAAAACTAGTTTTGGAATGGCTAAAAATGGCCATGACTTTTGGGCATGCCAAATTTATTTCCAATATGTAATTGTGCATTAATTTATACTACATTTCCCTGCTAAGGATGTGCTATCATTTTTCCAGCATGCCACTGTTGTAGGATGGCATGATGGCACAGCAGGTAATGTTAGTAAAGCACAGGTCCAGCACCCTAGCCTTAGTTCTTACCGCTGATTACTACTGATGTGTGTAAATTTGCACTTTGTTATTTATTCCCGGTTTGTTTATTACATATATGAGAAAATATTACACACTCCCAGAGGACACCCACACAGACACGGGGAGAACATGCAAACTCCACACAGAAACTGGGAATCAAACCCAGGACCCTGCTGTGAGGCGACAGTTATTCGCCAAGCCACAGTGCCGCCCACATTTGAATACATGTCAGAATAAGGCATCTCAGTAGGCAGCCTTTTAAGGCATCTAGGAATTTTGACAGCCTTTTTCTTGGAAGTGCCAAGAAGTAGGATGCCACTTTGTTATTTATTCCCAGTGTGTTTATTACCAGTTGGTGCTCCATTTACATTTAAAGAGCATGTCAGTAGATAATTGTGTGATGTCCTGTGATGGACTGGTGTCACGCACCCAGTATTCCAGGGTATACACCGATCAGCCATGACATTAAAACCACCTCCTTGTTTCTACCCTCACTGTCCATTTTATCAGCTCCACTTATCATATAGAAGCACTGCAGTTCTACAATTACTGACTGTAGTCCTTCTGTTTTACTTTTTTAGCCTGCTTTTACCCTGTTCTTTAATGACCAGGACCCCCACAGGACCACCACAGAGCAGGTATTATTTAGGTGGTGGATCATTCTCAGCACTGCAGTGACAATGACATGGTGGTGGTGTGTTAGTGTGTGTTGTGCTGGTATGAGTGGATCACAGCAGCACTGCTGAAGTTTTTAAATGGCGTGTCCACTCACTGTCCACTCTATTACACACTCCTACCTAATTGGTCCATCTTGTAGATGTAAAGTCAGAGACGATCGCTCATCTATTGCTGCTGTTTGAGTTGGTCATCTTCTAGACCTTCATCAGTGGTCACAGGACGCTGTTGGCTGGATTTATTTTTGGTTGGTTGACTAATCTCAGTCCAGCAGTGACAGTTAGGTGTTTAAAAACTCCAGCAGCGATGCTGTGTCTTATCCACTCATACCAGCACAACACTAACACACCACCACCATGTCAGTGTCACTGCAGTGCTGAGAATGATCCACCACCCAAATAATACCTGCTCTGTGGTGGTCCTGGGAGAGTCCTGACTATTGAAAAACAGGGTGATACCGGCTAAAAAAAGCATGCAGAGAAACAGATGGACAACAGTCAGTAATGGTAGAACTACAAAGTGCGCTTATTTGGTAATTGTAGCTGATAGCATGGACAGTGAGTGTAGAAACAAGGAGGTGGTTTTAATGTTATGGCTGATTGGTGTATTTCAGATCCACTGAACTTACTGTAATTACCAAGAATTCTGCTTCTGTGCCTGTTTTAGGGATATTAAAGTATATAACTTAAAATCTAAAGTTCTGATAGGGAATGCAAGACATCGTTTATTACAGTAGCATCTGTGCCAACCGAGTCAAGGACTGATTTCATATAAAAAAAGTCATGATAAACGTGAACCATCCACATACATGCCTCATCATAGCTTGTACAATTAAAATTTACTACACAGCTCGTATCTTAGACAAGGTGCTAAAGAGTCTTTATCTGTCTGCTTTGTAAACTGAAATTTGCTGTTAACAAAAGCATTTGTTAGTGTGCATTTAATGACCCAGAAAGTGCAAACACATTTTGTTTAGCAATAGAGGAACATCATGAACCATCAGAAAATAAACAGGCTGATTACTGGATAAGTGCAGCATTACCAGATGTTTTCATTATGCTGCTGGAAAAAAATAGCTCAGAATTAATTGGGAACAATAATTTTAATATGAAAGTAACATATTTTGGTTGTAAAATGGAATATAAATAGTTTGTATGAACAGTGGGTTAAAAAAAATACACTGCAGTCACTAATTAGGGTTTATATTAATTACAGTAAGAAACAAACCCTTATTTAAAGTTTATTAAAGTGTTGTTTTTGTCTGGGTCTGTTTTGAGGTTAAACTATTGGCTTTGTTGGTACTAATATAAAGATACTAAAAAGAAATGAGAAAGTATTACGCACTCCCAGAGGAAATCCACACAGACACAGGGAGAACATGCAAACTTCACACAGAAAGGACCCGGACCTCTCTACCTGGGAATCAAACCCAGGGCGTTCTTGCCCAACCAAGCCACAGTGCAGCCCACATTTGAAAATAACTCAGAATAAGGCATTTCAGTAAGCAGCATTTTGAGGCATCTAAGAATTTTGACAGCCTTCTTCTAGTCAAGTCAATTTTTATTTATATAGCGCTTTTTACAATGAACATTGTATCAAAGCATCTTTACAGAATCCAGGACCAACAGACCAAAAACCGCTGTTAAGCAAGCCAAGGGCAACAGTGGCAAGGAAAAACTCCCTTAAAATTACAGGAAGAAACCTTGAGAGGAACCAGACTCAGCAGGGACCCATCCTTCTTGGGTGGCCTGGAGGATAATTTGAATAAATAGGATTTACACAAATCATACAAACACAAAATTTAATTAAACTAAAACTTATAACTAGCAAAAAATAAAGTGTGATAAAGTCCGTAGTGAGTTCTTGACATTTTTGGTGCAAACAAGCCAGGTATCCGTCACATCTAGCAGGAGCAGCATTGTTGGCACAGCAGTCTTGACGTGCAGTCTTCTTTTTGGAAGTCCGATGGCATAAAATACTGTCTGTGTAGAGAGCTCACTAGGTTTTCAGACTTCGGACTTCTGTTTCTTGAAAATATTTTGCCTTTTTTTGTACAATCCAGGCTAAAGGGTATATTGATAACAGTAGGAGTCACGCTGCTGGTACCTGAGTTCCTGGGTTTCGAATCCCAGGATAGGCTCACAAATGGCGTTAGATGAATGTGTGGGAGGGTTGAGTCATGAAATACATCCGGTGTAAAAACTGTATTAAAGCCGCTCAGGTGGCGAAGCGGTAAAACACGCTAGCACACCGGAGCTGACATTTTGAACTCGTCGGTTCAAAAATCAGCTCTGCCATGTGCAGGTAAAAAGATGCAGTTGGCTACTGGCTACTAGGGAGCATGTGTCAGTTTGTTCTCCTCAGTCGGGGTGGGGGTCATTACCAGTAGAGAGGAAGCATAACGCAATTGGGCATAAATTGGACACGCTAAAAATTGGGAGAGAAAGGTAGAAAATGCATAAAAAAATTTGAATAAAAGATCTGCTGTTTGTTTTTATATATTTAGACATGTCCGATTCCCCCCAATTTCTGACTAATTCACAAAATGAATACTGGCCAGTGAGACCCACAGACTCACAGACACACCCAATGAGGTTATACTTAATGTAACATTACCTTCCTTAGACATAGCCGACTGAGCCTGTAAAAGGCCCAACCAGACCAGTAGTGGGCAAACATAAATGTTTCAAAAACATGTGTATCTATAGACCGTCTTGGTAAATCAGTTTGGACATTTTTTTAGGAATCGGGGTATTACATTTTACACTTGGAAACCTTTAGTAAATCAGGCCTAGAAAGGGGAAGGAGAAAGGGAATAGGAGGAGAGAGGGTGAGGGCAAAGGGGGCAGAAGATCGAGAAACAGAGTGATGGAAGGTGACAGAGAGAATGAACAGTGTAAAGTAAAAAGAGATTGTATGTGTATTTGTTCATCATGTCAGTGCATTCCTCTTCCCTGTAGAGGGGGAATAAAGCCTTCTGTGCAATCGGTGGCCAGAAATATCTGGACACCTGATCATATTGTCTTCTCTGTGCAGATATAATGGTCTCTTTTTACCCAAGTTAACAGATAATTTGTAAACCCTGGTTTGCAATTGGCATTCTAATTCATCATGTCAAGATTTTGCAGGGGTTGAGGTCATGAGGTTATGACTTTGGAAACTCAGTGATATTGTTATGGACCTCACTTGGGCTCAAAACTTTGGAAGAGAAATTCTCTTCCCTCCCAAACTGTTACAACAAAACTGCCTGGCCAAAAAAAAAGGTCACGCTCTAATATTTTGTTGGACCGCCTTTAGCTTTGATTACGGCACGCATTCGCTGTGGCATCGTTTCCACAAGCTTCTGCAATGTCACAACATTTATTTCTGTCCAGAGTTGCATTGATTTTCCCCCAAGATCTTGTTTTGATGATGGGAGATTTGGACCACTGCGCAAAGTCTTCTCCAGCACATCGCAAAGATTCTCAATGGGGTTCAGGTCTGGACTCAGGTCTGGTGGCCAATCCATGTGTGAAAGTGATGTCTCATGCTTTCTGAACCACTCTTTCACAATTTGAGCCCGATGAATCCTGGCATTGTCATCTTGGAATATGCCCGTGCCATCAGGGAAGAAAAAATTTATTGATGGAATAACCTGGTCGTTCAGTATATTCAGGTAGTCAGCTGACCTCATTCTTTGGGCACATAACGTTGCTGAATCTAGACCTGACCAACTGCAGCAACCCCAGATCATAGCACTGCCCCCACAGGCTTGTACTAGGCATGATGTGTGCCCTGATGCGCCCATCACTCTGGAACAGGGTAAATCAGGACTCATCAGACCACATGACCTTTATTGCTCCAGAGTCCAATCTTTATGCTCCCTAGCAAATTGAAGCCGTTTTTGCCGGTTAGCCTCACTGACAAGTGGTTTTCTTAAGGCTACACAGCTGTTTAGTCCCAATCCCTTGAGTTCTTTTTGCACTGTGCATGTGGAAATGCTCTTACTTTCACTATTAAACATATCCCTGAGTTCTACTGTAGTTTTTCTACCATTTGATTTCACGAAACGTTTAAGTGATCGCCGATCACGATCATTCAAGATTTTTTTCCAAACACATTCATTCCTCGAAGATGATGTTTCCCCACTGTCCTTCCACTTTTTAATAATGCGTTGGACAGTTCTTAACTCGATTTTAGTAGTTTCAGCTTCTCCTTAGATGTTTTCTCTGCTTGATGCATGCCAATAATTTGACCCTTCTGAAACAGATTAACATCTTTTCCATGACCACAGGATGTGTCTTTCAACATGGTTGTTTAACAAATGAGAAGCTTCATCAGTTAGGGTTAAATAACTTGTTGCCAGCTGGAACATAATCACCCATGCAGTAATTATCCAATGGGGAGGCTCTTACCTATTTGCTTAGTTAAATCCAGGTGGTGACCTTTTTTTTTGGCCAGGCAGTGTATGTAATACAAGTGACTTACAGTACTGTGACAGTATATTATCTGAGCGATTGAAGGTTAAGGGCCTTGCTCAAGGGCCCAACAGTGGCAACCTGGCAGTGGTGGGGCTTTAACCAGAGACCTTTGGATTACTAGTCCAGTACCTTAACTACTAGGCTACAACTGCCCTAAACTGCACATATACACCTAAACCTTGTCTGTTTAACCTAATTTATCCTGGTCAGGGTCACAGTGGGTCAGTGGGTGATATCCTCTAGAAGAAAGGTAGGGAACACCCTGGACAGGTTGCCACACTATTACAGGGCAAACACACACACACACACACACACTAGGGCAATTTTGTAACTCCAAATAACTTGAATGCATGTATTCGAACTGTGGGAGGAATCCAGAGCACCCATACCCTTTTCCACCGTCGCGGATCCGGCTCCGTTCCGGTTCGCAAACTTGATATTGAACCGGTTCCATGTGTTTCCACCAAAAAAAAGAGGTTCCAGACAGCGAACTAGCGTTCTAATCAAGCACCACAGAATACTCAGTTTTTTAGCGTGAACCGTGACGTCACCCGCCGGCGTGTCACAGTGTAGAGGTTTGGGTGCTTTCATGAGACATTATACAACAGTTAGTTCCGACCTTACAATCTGATTGGTTGAGAAGTGTTCTAACTGTGCTGATATTCGTGATAACAGCACGGTCTTTTCACACAACAACTGTATTACTCCACTGACGCGTTGCCAGTAACGACAAGCTTCATGCTTTCGTTGTGTAACGCCCACCGTTGATGACGCAGTTTGGTTCCCAAAAACTGGTGGAAACGCAGGTCGGTTTTCTACAAAACACCAAGGTTTGAAGAAACCTGAACAGAACCGGTTCAAGAACCAGGGTTCTTTTAGTGGAAAAGCGCTACCAGAGGAAACAGGGAGAACATGGAAACTCTACATAGAACAGACCCAAATTGCTCCACCTTGGAATTGAACCCAGGATTTTCTTGCTGTGTAATGACAGTGCTACGCACCAGGCCACTATGCCACCCACTCCTAAACACTGATTTATTTTTTAGTTTGGGTTTTTTTATTCATCCTGTCTGACTGACTCAAATACCACAAATAATTGTGTAATGACCAGTATTTTATTAAAACACAATTATCTTTGACAATCTGAGTCAGTTGCATTTTGGAGATTATGGGATAGGATGTAAAGCTTTTAGAATCCTTCCTTCCTTCCTGCCCTCCGCTACATTTTAAACTCAAACAGGATTTAAGGCTTTGGTTGGTTTATGAGCTTGGAGCAGCAGCCGCAGCACATGGCTAATAAAGAAAGTAATACTAAAATAAAGGCAAATAAATCTGTGTAAAGAGGTTTCACATCTAATCCAGACTTTCTGAGACCAATCTCCAAGGACACCAAGGCAAAACCACACATGGTTAAATGTGTGATTTTACTAAAAGCAAATTTATTGCTCAGAGAAGCTGATGGAGGACATCCTTGTGTTATGATTGTGTGTGCCAACAGGAAATTGGATGCCCGTTTTCTCAGAAAAGCATCTGGGAAATCTGGGATTTGAGAAGGGTAGAACAACATCTCTTTCCCTCTGTAGTTCAGAGAACTGAGTGTAAACACCTTTTTAAAAAACAACAACAACACTGCCCCCTTTTGGTGGTATTTAGTAGTGTTTAGGCAGCTGGTAAATATGGTTTTCTGGCAACCTTTGGTAAAGATCAGTTTAAAAAGTCCAAATTAAAAATAAAATCCTGTTATCCTGGTCTTCTCTTTTGTATTTTTTTTTTTAACATACCTCATAACTTTTCAGTTATGTTAAGGTCAGGGGACTGGAATAGCTGGTGAAAGCTTAATTCTGTGTTCTTTAAACCACTGTGGATTCAGACATTTTGGATCACTATCCTACTGGAAAAGAAGAAGAAGATACAAAATATACTTTATTTGTCATATATAGATATACAGGTGTAAAGTACAATGAAATCTCTTCTTCGCATATCCCAGCTTGTATGGGAGCTGAGGTCAGAGCGCAAGGTCAGCCATCGTACGGCACCCCTGGAGCAGACAGGGTTAAGGGCCTTGCTCAAGGACCCAACAGTGGCTACATAGCAGGGCCTGGATTTGAACCGCCAATCTTCTGGTTGATAGCCCAAAGCTCTACCCACTAGTCCCAAAACTCAACAACCCAGATTTTAATCCCTCTTGGAAGGTAGACAGTCCATTTATACAGTCCATAATGTCATGAATTAGAACAAACCTTTAAAAACAAAACAGCCCCAGAACCTTCCCCTCTACCACTTGGTATGTGGGTAAACTATCCATGCCCTCATCCATACTGGTTAATTACAGCTGTGGTTGTGGTTGTTTTAAACTTCTTAATTATTTCAGTAGCAGTAAATATGGCCATTTTAGGCATGTAGCTTCTTATTTGTAGCGTCTGCATGGACAGATTGTTTATTGTTCTTTGGTGTGGAGGTGGTGTTGAGGGGGTGTTGATAACAGCCTAGCCATTGAGAGGAGCCAAAAGAAATAAAATTGAATCAATAAAATAATACATCAGTATTTACTTTTTCTCAGAAAAGGAGCATTTATTTAGGATTTTTAGACTATTAATAAATCCATCTCATATACATTTATTTAATGTATTTACCTAAACCATAATGTTATGTCTAATAGCACCAAATGCATTTCCATTTTCCCCCAGTATATTTATACTGATTTTGAAATCGCAGTAACAACAAAATCATATTTATTTCTTTATTAATGAGTTCTGTATGTCGTTTTGTATGTAATTCTTGAACATGGCTACACACTACATTAATTAATTCAGTATTTCACAGTACATTCACATCACCATACTACATGTATACATTCTCGTAAGTAGTCAAGTAACAACTGGACAAATTTTATAATACATGGTACACTACATGACCAACAATATATATTCTGTTCTAAAACTGTGAAAATAATATATATATAGAGTATACATAAATAATATAAAGTCGCCCTTTACATGATCCTCACAAGTACAGTGGTACCTTTTAACTGAACGTCCCCTAAACTCAAAATCTTTGAAACTCAACGTCCTTCGTCAAGAAATTTGTACCCTTAAACTCAACGTTTCCCTTAAACTTACCATGTGTGCGACCTCTGCTTTGTCAAATCCACTCCGAAAGCATCCACATGTATTTGTGTTTAGCTGAATTTTCCTCACTGTTTCACTTTTAAACTTGTGTTATAGCTCGGGGTTCTGAGAAATTGTGAGAATCAGAGAGTCTAAAACACTTATCGTTAAAAAAGCCAAATGTGACTTAATGTATTAAAAGAACGACATAGAAACACTAAACCTCTCTTAATTATTACTGCTTATAAGTACTCTCCACGATTAAGAAGCATAAGGAAACAATAAGGAAGTAAAGGTAAAGAGCAGGTTTTTTTGTAATTGTTATTGACTTTTAGCTGTTTTTTTAATTGTTTTTCAGTGTTTTTATATTATACTTGTGTTATTTTCAGTGTATAAGTGTCAAAAACAACCCCATTATTTTACATTAGCCTAAAATATATGCAGTTCCTTGGGAACCACAGAACGCATTAACAGGTTCCCCATACATCCTTAAAGGAAAAAATATCTTAAAACTCCCACTCCCAGAACCAATTGACGTTAAGTTTCAAGGTACCACTGTACACATAATCTTTTAATTATAGTTTTTAAATAAATAATAAAAATGAGTAGTAGTGGAACAGTAAAATTGTTCTAAAACCATAATGAGTACAAACCTAAAGTCTGTGGACACTAAAGAATTTCAGGTGAAACACTGTTCGCATATGGGTCAGTTCAAGAGTGCAATTCATTTAGATTAGTGACAGATACAAAGCTCATTAAAATGCTAATAAGAACAGCGTACACACAGAATCATGTTTGAGCAGAAAAGTGGAATTGCACACTTAATCTTAAACATAGCCAAAGCTGCAATCTGTCCAGATTAGTTTGGCCCAAAACCTTCTTGCATCTGTGTAGGTACGAAGCAAAAGCTGATGTTCTTGGACTGGTTTTGGCAGTCTATAGTTCTGAATAGATTTTACATTTGATTATTGTAGGCTGGTGTGGAGTACGGTTCCTGTCCCTGCATAGCACCCTGAGCAGCTCCGAGAGCAGCTTGCTGGGCAGCGTGCTGTACGTGAGGGTTTTTCCAGGCGCCCGTTGCCCATTCCTCCTGAGCTTTACTCATGCTACCTCCACTGCCCCGGTACATGTTATGAACCTGGTGGATCAAGAAACACAAAAGTCAAGTGTGACAAGTGTGTGACAATCTAGAAAAGTGGTTTTAATAAGTAGCTGTTTGATTCCTGTACTTGCGAGCTAAATTAGACCTCAACGTTTTAGCACAAAACTACAGCAATCTTTGCACATCAAATGACTTCTTAACCACCTTCAATATAATTTGTACCATAAATTTGGATCAATTTATGCTTGATTAATAAATTCATTTGATAATTTTAGAACAGGATGTCTGGAGAAAGCCAAATAAATTTTTACACACACCGCTAATATTTGTGGACACAAATCAATCATTTTGGTCTTACCACAACATTACCGCAATATTCACTTCAAGTCAAGACGTTAACTTTGGCCAAACCAAAACTGATCGTTTTTCACTATTTTGATATGAATTTGCAATTGCATTGTGGGTGGATGGATGGATGGATGGATGGATGGGTGGATGGATGGATGGATGGATGGATGGATGGATGGATGGATGGATGGATGGATGGATAGATAGATAGATAGATAGATAGATAGATAGATAGATAGATAGATATGAATAGATAGATAGATAGATAGATAGATAGATAGATAGATAGATAGATAGATAGATAGATAGATAGATAGATAGATAGATAGATAGATAGATAGATATACACAGTTTATCATTTCCTAAACAATGGCATTAAGGCTACTATGATCACTCTTGTTGTCAAAAAGTTTCCACTTTAATTTATTGCTTCATAGAGCGTGATTCCAAAAGCAGAAGAAATTTTGCAAGTAAACAACATGACAACCGGACCTAAATCTAAAAAGCTTTTTTTGGATGTGATAATACAAGAGATTCACAGCATAAACATGCAGCTGACAAATGTCATTTACTGTTATTTATGATGTAATAATGCCAGAATGGACCACAATCTTGTAAGAATGATTCCTTGCTCTGAGTATTTATAAACACTATATATGCATATGAATGTAAACAATAGAACCATCTCTGAAGCTGTAACAACCTGCAATCTTCTGAAATGACATTCTACAAAAGAGGCCTGGCTCAGTGCATGTTTTAATTATCCCAAGGGTTTTAAACAGGGTAAAGGTCAGGGCTCTGTCCAGACCACTGAATTTCCTCTACACTACAATCGTCAAACCATGTCTTTATGGACCTCACTTTTATGCATAGGGGGAAAGTCATACTAAAAGAGCAAAGGTCCTTCAACAAAGAATTACTAGACAGTTTATAGCATATAAAATATCATTTAATATCAGTGATTTGATAAAACTGTTAGCAGTAATGTATCTGAAACATCAAGTCTTGACATACTTTACCTTTGTCAGAGCTATGAAGGAGAGAGCCGCCACAGCAGTAAACATGATGGTGGGAATCAACATGATGACGGAGGCAAAGATGCTGGTACCAAAGAAAACAATGGTTCCTAACCAGCCACTGCAAAAACATAAATATTGTAGTTATTTGATTTATGATTTCAATTGACACAAAAATGCATGCCAGTGTATAAACCATTATAGGCCAGAAGACTAGTGGCTTCCTATTGAGGAACTCCCATCCACACAAGCTGCAGAAGTTCATTTACCACTGCTTTTTTCAGGTCAGGTACTGCAATACAGTAACACACCCAAGACAGGACACCAATTGATCACGGGGCCTCAGCCAATCGTGTCTGTATGCAGATTGCCAACCAGGCAATCAAACCCTAAAGTCAGTGGTAATGAGCAAGCGTAATTTAAGCCTGTGCCACCCAAGCGCCCAATAGTACAATGTAAAATGATTAATTGGAAATATTAATTCCAGTTATTTTTTAATGTAGAAATTAGTGAAAATATTGATTTTGGCCTTTAATGCTTCTGTGATTATGAAACAGTGTGTTAATTTTACAAAATAATTGTAAAACACGCTAGCACACCATCGGCTGGGCTGATGCGGCCACATGAACAATGATTGGCTGTTGTTCACAGGGTGGGTAATCCGGACCAGGGTTCCTCATAACTGGTGCAATTACGACCTCTGCTGGCTGATTGGTGGCGCCTGTGCAGAGTTGGGGAACAATGCTGATCAGGGTGTGGCTCTCCGTGCACAAGGCTGATCCGCATATGAACTTGCCTCGTGCAGGTGAAAAGAGGCAGTCGGTACTGAGCACGTGTCGGAGGGGGCGTATGTCACTTGTGAAGCTCCTCAGTCAGCAGTGGAGGGTTGTATCGGTAGAGGTGAAGCGTAACACAATCAGGGTAATTGGATACGACTAGATTAAGGGAGAAAATTGGAGGGAAATTAAAAAAAAAGAGATAAAATACATTTTAATCTATTCAAAACTATCCAACACATTCTGACCTTTTGCCTTAAAACTGTCTAGCTAGAATAACCCAACTAGAATCCTTTACCTCCTAATGACATAGCCCTGAAGTGAAGTACACATTTACAACGATAAGGTTACCATTCACGCCATTCAGAAGAAAATTAGAGTAAAGATGCTGAACCGTTAATTCAACTAATAATCAAGGGCCTGGGTAAATGCTTTGGACAGCTCACAAAGACACCCCCAGGTCAGCTCCCACTAAAAATGTTTCAGTCATGTCCCACTAGTGGAAAACCAGATGGCTTTGGAACATGGAGGGATCCCCTATTATAAGCTGGAATCAGTTGCATGAGATGGATAGTTGCTGATTCGTTTAGCCTGCTGCCACCATTACCCTCGCCAAAAAAACAGATGGAAGATGAGATGATATACTTCCTTTGTAAGTATGCAGTTACTAACTGTAGCTTATCTGTGGTCATACCCTTTATAGGACCACTGCAGAACAGGTGATTCTTAGAAGAGCCCAGCAGTGACTGACATGGTTGTAGAAGTTGCACACTAAATCAAGGTCATCATCAATTAGAAAATAACTGAATTACTGAAATTACCAGACGCCCCATCCTGGAATGCCAATGGCCTGGATGATGCTGATTACAACTTGAGCCATAAAGATGAAGAAGAAAGCCATGAAGTTGAAGGAGCTATCTGTCCTAAAATCAGAAAATAGACAGTGTGAGATGATGGGAGACAGGTAATAAAACCACATTCTGTACCAAACTGTCAAAACCACAGGTCTGATTAGCTGACCTATAAATAAGTGTTCAGAACTGTCAAACAAGGGGCATGATACTGATACTGGTGTAGACCAGCTGAACCCAGAATAAACTTCTTTATTTTATGATACGTGATAGTGATAAACAAGTGTCTTCAGTTATTATGATAATTATTAATAGTTATTAATAATAATCATGATTATAACCTGAAATATTAGTATACAATTAATGTTAGCATAAAAAGGTAGATTTTTCACATGTCCCACAAGTTTTGCAAGACGACTACTGTGATGCAATTCTAAAATGTACTTTTATAATGCATTACACTAAGGGTAAACAATTAATTTCATCATAAAGCTTGATGGATGATTCTCACAAAAAGAGAAGGACTGGCAACGCTGTGCCCTACATGTTCCTTCACTGTTCGTGCTAGTTCTTTGACCAGACAGCATCAGTCACTGTTTCAGTGACAATAAGGAGAAACCCCATCTGACCTTCCATCCCTCAAACATAGCTAACTGTGTCTGTTGAACACCCAGCCTGGCCAGAAGCACTACTAAGACTCAAACTCTGGAGCATAAACTCTCCACAAATGTGGGCTAGCATATTAACTGCTGTGTCAACTGATCACCTATCGATTAAATTTTAACCTACGTGTTATTAATCAAAAAGCAGAAACAAAATAACACCTGTTATGCCTACGTGTAGAGGGTTTCTATGTACTTCAGCTAATTCAGAATGCTGCAGCTTCTGTTGTTAGTTTAACAACTGCATATATTGCTATTTCCCAAATCAGTATAGCCCATCCTGATCACTTTGTTTAGCCATTGAAGAACTTCAGTTAATTCCTAAACACATTCGCGGCTTAGTGTTAAGTTTTTATTTTGCCCCTACTATACAAACTCTACAAATATCTTAGATAAGTCTTTTTCTTCATATCAGCCTACCAATCCATCCCACCTCTATTCTGATCTAGCATATTTACTCTTGGTAAAATGATTATGTATCATGCAGGGCAGACCTTAAAACGATTGTGTTAATTTAACTTACTTAAGGGCCTTGTAGATGGATCTGAACCAACACACATAGGAGCATGGAGTGAAGAGGATCAACCAGATGATGGACATGCCAAAGTTAGTAACCCCCCCTCCACCAAACATCCACGCCATACAGCCGATGAAATTCACTGCCAGTGTTGCACTGTAAACTGAAGAACACGTTTATATTAGTGTGCATATTTAATAGACAGTACATAAGCTTCCTCTATGTAGACACTCACAGACCCACAGATGGTAAAGTCTTTTGCACATGGTACGGTGCTGCTCGGGGATTTCTTCAAAGTCCTGATAGAAACATGGCTTCAGTGGGACGAATGGTGGCAGGGGAGGAAAATTATTTTCTGTAGGATTTAAAAAACAAGTGAGAATTCAAATATGACATGTTCGCTGTTCATTTTAAAACACATACAGTTACTTTAGTTTTAAAATGTAATTTGCCATGCAGTTTGAACTCATAAATAGATTAAATCTCATACCAGCCATTGGCAATTTATCAGCGATGTGAATTTTCCCAGCAATCTGAGAGGGAGGAATACACTCTGGAGAGAAAATTACATATAGGTTATTTTATATTATCACATCAAATATATGTACAACATTAACTTTACAGATAATGACTTCAAAATCCAGAAACTACACATATTATAACTGTTTTAATGTATAGTGTCATTCAACACCCATATTACCCTGGTAAAAACATGTTTTTATGGACTCACTTTGTGCACAGTAATTATTTTCATACACCTTTCTGTCATTCTGTACCAAACTATCCAATCCACAGGTCTGATTAGATGACCTATAAATAACTGTTCAAAACTGTCAAGCAGGGGGCATTTAAGACTGTCCTGACACTAGTGTAAACCAGCTGAACCTAAAATAAACTTCATTAGTTTAAGTGACAGTGATACAAGTGTTTTCAGTGTTATTGCATTTTATTATTATTATTATTATTATTATTTTATGCAATCTGAAATATTAGTAGTCAATTAATGTAAGCATAAAATGGTGTCCCACAGGGTTCTTGTTTAGGATCTTTTTTGTTTTTCCAGACAACCAATGTGATGTAATTAAAAAAATTACATTTATGCTGCAAACCCATATTACCCTTGTAAAAATATGTCTTTTTGGACCTCACTTTGTGCACAGTAATGTTAGAATAAAAAAAATGTTGCCAAGAAGTTGAAAGCATGTCACATATTTTATATAATTAATTTCATACACCTTTCTATCAATTTGTACCAAACTGTCAAATCCACAGGTCTGATTAGCTGACCTATTAATAACAGTGTTTAAAACTGTCAAGCAGGGGGCATTTAGGACTGTCCTGACACTGGTGTAAACCAGCTGAACCAAGAATAAACTTAATTAAGTGACAGAGATACACAAGTGTGTTCAGTTTTTATTGCAAATTATTATTATTATTATTTTATGCAATGTAAAACACTGATATTAAATTAATGTTAGCATAAAAGGTATCTCATGTGTGTCCCACAGGGATCTTTTCTAGGACCTTTTTTGTTTTGCCAGACAACCAATCTAATGTAATTAAAAAATTTACTTTTATGCTGCAAACATGTCTTTATAGATCTCACTGTGTGTCAAGCAGGGGGCATTTAGGACTGTCCTGACACTGGTGTAAACCAGCTGAACCTAGAATACACTTCATTATTTTATAATTTTCATTATTTTAAATGACAGTGATACATGTTTTTTAGTTTTTTTGCTTTTTATTATTTAAGGCTCTTTTAATCTGAAACTTTGGTATTCAATTAATGTTGAACGTGTGTCCCACAGGGTTCTTTTCTAGAACCTTTTTTGTTTTGCCAGACAACCAACGTGATGTAATAAAAAAAATAACCAAATAACCCTTGTAAAAACATGTCTTTATGGACCTTACCTTGTGCACAGTAATGTTAGAATAAAATAATTGTTGCCAAGATGAAATTTATTTTATATTATTAATTTTATACACCTGTTAGCAACAGGTTTGGCTAAAACAACTGAACTGAATGGGTGTCCACATACTTATGGCCATATCTTCACATATTTCTTCAGAGCATTTTCAACTTACTAAACCAATAAAGTGTTAAAATAAATTATAATTAAGACAGTTCGAGCAAAAATAAGTGTATTGTCATTTTGACACTAGTTCATCTTGAGACAGTTTAAGCTGAGTATTTACAAAGCTTTAACCGGATATAAATAAGTAATCTTCTTACCTTCTCCTGCACCCTGTTTAAAACCCCAGGAGACTTAACAATATGCTCTTCATTTCTCTTATTAAATTCTACTTTAATTATTATTTAAATCCACTTTCACAAGCAGCTTACAAAAATATTTACCACAACTGATATTTCTCCATTTATCTCCCAAGTCGGAGTGAGTAGACCCTGGGTCCGCCTACTCACTTTTACTGTCCAATAGTATGAAAGCATTTCTTCAGCGCCTGCTCAGCCAATCAGGCTTTTACTTGCCAGTAGCTCTCCATGGTTCTTAAAAGCTTTTAATCACACCGCTTCTCGGACACAAGCACTCCTAACCACACCCCTTCTGAGCCTTCTGCAATCTGATTGGTCTGAGATGCACCTACCCTAAATTATATGTTAATAGCGTGATAGATAGTATGTGGTAAATTACAACTTCTATTATGGATTCAGCAGAGGTGGAAAGAGTACTAACATATTGTATTCAAGTAAAAGTACTATTACTTTAATTATTTTTTCCTTAAGTATGAGTAAAGGTACTAGTCCAAAAATCTACTCAAATAAAAAGTAACTAATTTAAATGTACTCAGAGTAAACGTTACTTAGTTACTTTTTTTAACAGGAGAGGGTGACAAGTGGATATAAATCTCACAATAGTTGTTTTTTATTCAAATATAATAGAAAAAAACATGTTGATACAACATTTAAAACATTTAGGGATGTGTAATGTGTCATTTTAATACAGACCATTCCATAAAACTTTTTCAAACTGTATAATTACTAGTGATGGGTCGTTCGTGAACGACTCGATTCTATTGAACGGCTCCTTAAAATGAACGAAAGAAACTGAGTCGTGCCTTTGTGAGTCGTTGCCTCGCTATGACGCGATTTTTTTAAGCGTTTTTTTTTTTTGCGTTTTTTTTTTTACTCGAATTACAATTCTTAACACAAAACATACTTAAGTAAAAGTAAAATTACTGGTTGTAAAACAAGTACAAGTACATCAAAAAACTACTCAATTACAGTAACGCAAGTAAATGTAATTCGTTACTTTCCACCTCTGGGATTCAGTTATATATACCGATCAGCCATAACATTTAAACCACCTTCTTGTTTCTACACTCACTGTCCATTTTATCAGCTCCACTTACCATATAGAAGCACTTTGTAGTTTTACAATTACTGACTGTAGACTCTCCCAAAACCACCACAGAGCAGGTATTATTTGAGTAGTGGATCATTCTCAGCACTGCACTGACACTGACATGGTGGTGGTGTGTTAGTGTGTGTTGTGCTGGTATGAGTGGATAAGACACAGCAATGCTGATGGAGTTTTTAAACACCTCACTGTCACTGCTGGACTGAGAATAGTCCACCAACCAAAAACATCCAGCCAACAGCGCCCCGTGGGCTGCGTCCTGTGACCACTGATAAAGGTCTAGAAGATGACCAACTCAAACAGCAGCAATTGATGTGCGATCGTTTCTGACTTTACATCTACAAGCTGGACCAACTAGGTAGGAGTGTCTAATAGAGTGGACAGTGAGTGACTCATACCAGCACAACACACACTAACACAACACCACCATGTCATTGTCACTGCAGTGCTGAGAATGATCCACCACCTAAATAATACCTACTCTGTGGTGGTCCTGTGAGGGTCCTGACCACTGAAGAACAGGGTGAAAGCAGGCTAAAAAAGTATGTAGACAAACACATGGACTACAGTCAGTAATTGTAGAACTACAAAGTGCTCCTATATGTTAAGTGGAGCTGATAAAATGAACAGTGAGTGTAGAAACAAGGAGGTGGTTTTAATGTTATGGCTGATCATCTTTTACTGTATTAGTTACACCATTACAGGTACACTTACATTTCTTGTATTTACTTGTTATGTTGTCAAGTGTAAATATTGTTGCTATTATTATTATTATTATTATTATTATTATTATTATTATTATTATTATTATTATTATTATTATTATTATTGTTGTTGTTGTTGTTGTTGTTGCTGCTGTGTGTATTATGGTTAATATAATAATAGAAATGACAAATAAGAAACTAATGAAAACAATAGAAAAACATTACTACCACCATCATCATTATTATTTCATCTCCATCAAACACTTTGATGGAAAGTGGTGATGGATCTTGATCAGGGTCATGGTGGGTCGGGTCCAGGAAACAATGAGCGTAAGACAGGTACACCTTGAACATGCCACCAATCAGTGTCTGAGGAGGAGGACCACTGTGCCACCCAAGCACCATTAATTACTATTATTATTATAAGTGGGTGTCATTCACTGAGCGAAAGGTAGACACGGGGGGACATGCAAGAACCTGAATCACTTCACCTAAGAATCATACCCAGAACCTTGCTGTGAGGCGACTTTGCTACCCACCGAGCCACTGTGCCACCCCATAAATAACAGTAATTTATTATTTTTAATTATTATTATTGTTGTTGTTTATTCAAAAGTCCACAATTGAATAGATCTAACATATTATAAAATATATGTTATTAAACACACATCAGATTCAAACACAGAGGTACAAAGTGAAAGTGAGCTACAATTGTGAGGGTTCCTGCAGAACATTTATTCTCCGGTGACACACACACACACACACACACACACACACACACACACACACACACACACACACACACACACACACTGGTTGGATGATGTGGTCAGTAAGGTTAGTGCAGATGGTGTATAATATGTAGGATTAAGAGCTGCAGTGGTGCTGGATTAGTGTGAATGCATATCAGTTGACTTCGGGGGTTCTAAAAACAGCTTTATTTCCAACATTATGCACGGATACCGAGCAGTAAGTCTGATTCCATCATCTTTTATTAATCTGAGCATTCTTACATTAATATTACTACTTTAAAGCTTTAGTATGTAACTTTGTTTAGCTAAATTGAAAGGAAATATCATGGCTGAAAGACCAAAATGTGATTTTGTTGTGTGACTAATATTTTAGACTGTAATTGAATACTGTTGCCATAGAAAATTTGCAGATTTGCAATGAGAAAATTGTATCATGATGTGGCATGACGGATAAACATCACAAGATTGGAAACCACCTAAATACTTATTGAATATACTGTAGCATGGTCACAGAATTTTCTCATTTCTGGCTGGCAGCTTTGCATAAATTTCCTGGACAGGACACTACAGTGTGTTGCATTGGACTGCCTTGGATTCTGTTTCTAGGTGGCAACAGACCCACACAGTCCTTACAAGTTTGAAGCAGTTAACAAATAATAAATTGATAAAGTATATAGTGCTAAGACTACAATAACGTTATGCTGCTTGGTATCTTTGATCCATTTATGTTTCTCTATTTTGTTTGTGTTTCTCTCAGACTCCTGTATCTAACAGCACCCTGTCGTTCTGTGGTACTGATAATTCATCTGCGTATAAGGTGGATAATGGGCTTTTGAATAATGGCTGTTTTTTGGATGCTCTGGGGCTCGTACCACACGTCTTCCTACTGTTCAGCACCTTTCCCATCCTGTTCATTGGTTAGTCGCATGAAGACAGAACATACACTTTCAGACAAACAAATGTATCTGTGAATAGAATTTTAAGTGGTTAATTAGAGGTGCAGGGGAAATCGAGAAATGTTTTAGCAAATATTCTAGTAGTCTAGTAGTTTAAGAACATTCCTCTCTTAGCAGCTGCAGGGATTTTAAATATTTTACCAGTTCTAAAACAGAAAATCAATTGATGCCTTTAGTCACTGTTAATGGTGTTAAAGCACAATGTGATTTAACACTGTGATATACACTGATCAGCCATAACATTAAAACCACCTCCTTGTTTCTACACTCACTGTCCATTTTATTGCTTTGCAGTTGTACAATTACTGACCTGTAGTCCATCTGTTTCTCTACATACTTTGATAGCCCCCTTTCATGCTGTTCTTCAATGGTCAGGACTCTCCCAGGACCACCACAGAGTAGGTATTACTTAGGTGGTGGATCATTCTCAGCACTGCAGTGACAATGACATGGTGGTGGTGTGTTAGTGTGTGTTGTGCTGGTATGAGTGGATAAGACACAGCAATGCTGATGGAGTTTTTAAACACCTCACTGTCACTGCTGGACTGAGAATAGTCCACCAACCAAAAACATCCAACCAACAGCTCCCCATGGGCAGTGTCCCATGACTACTGATGAAGGTCTAGAAGATGACCAACTCAAACAGCAGCAATAGATGAGCGATCGTCTCTGACTTTACATCTACAAGGTGGATCAACTAGGTAGGAGTGTCTAATAGAGTGGACAGTGAGTTGACACGGTATTTTAAAACTCCAGCAGTGCTGCTGTGTCTGATCCACTCACACCAGCACAACACACACTAACACACCACCACCATGTCAGTGTCACTGCAGTGCTGAGAATGATCCATCACCTAAATAATACCTGCTTTGTGGTGGTCCTGTGGGGGTCCTGACCACTGAAGAACAGGGTGAAAGCAGGCTAAAAAGGTATGTAGAGAAACAGATGGACTACAGTCAGTAATTGTAGAACTACAAAGTGCTTCTATATGGTAAGTGAAGCTGATAAAATGGACAGTAAGTGTAGAAACAAGAAGGTGGTTTTAATGTTATGGCTGATCAGTGCACATGTTCTAGTCACAACATTTTGTAGAATGAATGCAGATTGACTTATCTACAGAATATCTACAGACTGGAGTTTTTTATTGCCAGGGAACTACTCGGTTGAGCCACTAGCATTTTGTGCACAGGACATTTTTTAACTTTCTCAACACTAGATATGAAATTGTATGACATTATATATAAATATGACATTGCAAATATTTCTAAGTAATTGCCTGTAAAAAATTAAAAATGGAAATAATCATTTATTCTGTTTTTCTGTGTAGGTTGGGGCAGCCAGAGCTCAAAGGTTCACATCCACCATAGCACATGGCTTCATTTTCCGGGCCACAACCTGCGCTGGCTGCTAACAGCCATTCTGCTGTTTGTGTTGGTGTGTGAGGTTGCTGAGGGGATTGTTTCAGATGGGTGAGCACTCATCATGTAATTAAATAATCATTATGTTATCTACTGGATTTGATTTTTCTCTTCCATAATTAGTCATTATTAATCTGTAACAAAATATAAATTTCAAACCTGAAAATAAACATTCTTGGTACAACTGACATTTAATAACATTTGTACTTCTAATAGAATTACATTTTTAATACAGTCTTAAAAATATAAACAACTTTTCTAATTAGTGATTCTGACTAAGTTTTTGATTTGGAACATTTTCTACTTCCATTATTAATTTTTGGTATTTCAAGCAATAATGTAAAAGCTAGAAAACAAGCTAGGGGTGGGTAAGCGGGCTTTTTACTGTGTTGCATGCAGGGCATGTCAGGCTGAAGTGTATGCAACATAAAAACCACAATCAAAAAATACAATCAAGTGTGCATTGTGTCACAAGAGACAATACCAAATCATCTGTCCATAGTGTTGATTCTTAACATGAGCTTCTCTGTTCCTCTAGGTTTAACCAGTCTCTCCATCTCCATCTCTACATGCCTGCTGGGCTGGGAATTCTGTCTGCTATAAGCTCCATAGTATATTACCACAACATAGAGACGTCCAACTTTCCAAAACTACTGCTAGGTATGCAGTCAAACAGGGGGCCGGGTTAGCTCAGCAGTTAGGGTACTACTGAACTAGTAATTACAAGATAACTTTCTTTGCCTTAAGAGATCAAGAATTGTTAAACATTCATTCATTCATTCATTCATTTTCTTATCCACTCATCCAATCAGGGTTGCGGAGGGGTGCTGGAGCCTATCCCAGCTTTTCAATAAGCACAAGGCACACAGTAACACCCTGGACGGGACGCCAGTCCATCGCAGAGCAGACACACATACACACACACACACACCCATTTACTTATAGGGCAATTCAGTGTCTCCAATTAACCTGACTGCATGTTTTTGGACTGTGGGAGGAAACCCACACAGACACAGGGAGAACATGCAAACTCTGCACAGAAAGGACCCGGACCACCCCACCTGGGGATCGAACCCAGGACCTTCTTGCTGTGAGGCGACAGTGCTACCCACTAAGTCACTGTGCCGCCCGAATTGTTAAACAAGTTTAGGTTAAATGTAAACAAACAAAAGTACCAAAAAACTAAAACTTGATAGAATGATTGAGTTGTATAATGTTAGAGTAACTTAAAGGTGAACTGGTTTTGGACTTGTTCTTACTGTTGCAAATCAGGGCAAAATGTTTGAATAACTTGTGATTCCAGAAAGGCTATCAAGTCTGAGAGATCAGTATTTATCAGTCTTGTTTACATCCTGATAATCAGATTACAAACCTGCTCCCAATAGTCTTTCACTCCACCACAGTCTTCTGCTAATGTAATAATTGTAATAATACATTTCTTTAATAGTTAGCACCTAATGATACTGTGGTTGCCAAAATAAACATGACTTGCTAGTGTAGCTCACCTTGTAAACATTAGAGGTAATATTTACCATGTACCTTTAAATATATGTTTTAATAATCGATTATGTTAGGTTGCTATTGTTATTACTTCAACCCATACATTTTATATAAATTAAACTTAAAATATCAGATGTTTTTAATCAACATTCTAATAAATTATTTTGATGTTTAATTCATCTTCTTCAGCCACTTTATATAGAAACACTGGGCATAAGGCTATCCACCCACCCTCAGACATTGCTAATCATGTCTGTGTAGATACCCAGCCTCATAGTTCTGCTGTGATCCGGATTCAAATACAGATTCATGGTGGGCCACTGCTCCATCTAAGCACCTTACATTCCTTTTCAATAACTTGTTTATGTTAATATACTACAGCTGCATGCAAATGTAAAAGTGTTAATTAAAGTCCTGTCAAACAGTAGAGAAAAAAACCCACTGACAAATTCAACCGTCATAGCTGAGAAAAGCTAACACCTGAAACCTAAAAACCTCAATCTATACATTCTTAGTGTTGTAATATCTATACATGACACCAATGAGCTATTATCTTTGTGAATTAAATAGACGATAGTAAGATATCAAAATGTCAATTTCAAAATTTCAATCTCAGATTTCTTTTATAAATGATAAATATAGATGGCAGGATTGTGAATGCTATGCTACCATTTACATCAGATCCCAGTTGACGCTCAGCACTCTGGACACGAAGCTGGTCAACTAGTCTTTGTCATTTTCTTTTGCTTTCCTTTTTTTGAAGCTCTGTTAATCTACTGGATTCTGGCATTTGTCACTAAAACCATCAAGTTTGTTAAGTACAATGAGCATGGCATTGGTCTGGTGCAGCTGCGATTCTGCATCACAGGTCTTCTGGCTTTACTCTACGGCCTGCTGCTGATGGTGGAGATCAACGTTATTCTGCGCAGGGTAAAACTAAATTTACACTTTTAAAAACAATAGGAAAAGCTCTGTAAAACGATATGTGCTTTAAGAAAATGACATTAGTTAAAATCATTGTCTGAAGTAGGAGTAAATCACTTTAAACTTTAGTAAACCATGGTGAATTGGGTTATATAAACATAAATCTTTTTATGTGAGAATAGGTTATCATGCCACACATCCAAACAAATTGGAAGGACACTTAACTATGATAGCCATCGTGATCCTCTCACATAAGGATAAATCTTTACTTGCAGGAAATGATTAGAGAATAAAGCATAACTTTGCATTTAATGTTTTCATAAGCCTGCATACAATCAGTCATGCCAGCACAGAGTGTTTTGTCCTGGCTGACTGATGTTTTAAACCGCACATCTGTCCTCCCCTGCAGGACAGGGGGTGGAGAGTAAATCCGTCTTTCAATCCTCTCTTTAAAGCTGTTTATCAAGTTGAGGTGAATAGAGGCTAGATGATCTTAACATGACCCAAATATATAGTGAATATGGCATATTAATTTATTTATTAATTTATAATTATTACGTTTCTGTTTCCTTTTTATGTCTGCTATCTGTATTAATCATTGCAGCTGGTAAAGGGATAGTGAATATACGTGTATATTCAGTGTTGTTCATCTACTGCTCGTGTTTTCCAGCGCTATGTATTCTTTACTTATCCAACCGAAGTGAAGCCTCCTGAGGACCTACAGGACCTTGGTGTGAGGTTCATCCAGCCATTCGTCAATCTGCTTTCAAAAAGCACATACTGGTGGATAAATGCATTAATCACATCTGCCCACAAGCAGCCCATCCACCTAAAAACCATTGGCAAGCTGCCTATAGCCATGAGAGCTATTACTAACTACCAGACGTTACGCAAAGCCTTCACTACACAGAAGGTACAGTACTGTAGTTTAAAGTAATCTAATAGCTGTATATTATTATTATTATTACTAATAACATACATATACCAAGGAGACAACAGTTGAGTTTTAGCCACAAAAAAAAAAAAAAAAGGAACCGTTCATTTTTGTGTTTGCAAAATTCAATAATTTTTACAAGTATGATAACAAATGAATGAAATGAATCTAGCATGATATTAATTACCCACCTCTAACTAACATTACAAAAGACAATATTTGCTCTGCATAATACTACAATGCACAATTGCACACTACATTTTTATTGCACTATTTAATCTTTTTTGTCATGTTCTTTTATATTTTTATATTTTTTACATTACATTAAATTACATTTTTATCTTTTATATTTTATTTGTATTCTTTTTTTATTTTATTTTTAAGTTTTATTTTTATTTTATTGTATATAAACTTTAGTCTATTTTTGCACTACATTTACATTTTCAGCATTTAGCAGACGCCTTTATCCAAAGCGACTTACATTATAGTTACAGTATACAGAGCAATTGAGGGTTGAGGGCCTTGCTCAAGGGCTCAACAGCAGCAACCTGGTAGTGGTGGGGCTTGAACCAGTGACCTTCTGATTACTAGTCCAGTACCTTAACCACTAGGCTATGACTTGTAGTTAATAGACTAAATTTTATATTAAATAAAATAAACTTCATTGATAGGTTTGTGATGTATGTAATTTCTATTTGGGATCAGTAATGTAATCAATCAATCGATCAGTCATAAATAAATCCATACTCCCATATTACACCGGTCTAACCCAAACCAGTATTTTTTTAATCTAGTCATCATTGGCAAGAGAATAATTGCACCTTTTAGCTTTTTAGAAATGGAAATTTCTGCAATAAAAATATTTTTTAATTCATATTTCAACATAATTTTCCAACAGTTTGCATGAATATGCTTATGATTAGGATGCTTATTAAATATTTGGACTTCTCTGTCCTTAATAAGCAATTGTTATTTATTTTATGGCATTAAAGGACAAAATCATTTTAAATAAGATAGTAGTTTAAAAGAACTCTCCCTTCTTCAGATTCCAATTAAGAAATAAAATGTGAAAATGCTCTAATTTACAAACTATTAAAAATAAGAGAACAATGATTCAATGATTTTATTTGTGGTTTCCTGTGGTGCTGATGTTTTAACGGGGAACAAAATCACAGTAATAGTTAAACTGCACTAAACAGATGTTACACTGGATTAAACTGCCGTATAATCAAAAACTCACACTGCAGGGTCTCATTTACAATTCCTTACTGCTCAGTACAATATCACACATGTTTCTGCATGTGTCTAATTAGATCTTTCTGTTACTGATGCAATAATTGCTAAAAGTGTTTATTAAATGAGGGGGTGGTGATTGGTCCTAAAATTGGTCCTGAAATTATTCCTAAAATTGGTCCAAAAGCCATGTGGACATTAAAAGAACATAAAAGCAAAAAACCTTCAGAAAAAGTGATATGGTAAGGATTAATCCCAGATGCCTAGTTTGTTTGTTTGTTTGTTTGTTTATTAGGATTTTAACGTCATGTTTTACACTTTGGTTACATTCATGACAGGAACGGTAGTTACTCATTACACAAGGTTATATTGACTACAGTCATGGACAATCTAGGATCTCCAGTTTACCTCACCTGCATGTCTTTGGACTGTGGGAGGAAACCGACTTCACACAGAAAGGACCCGGACCGCCCCACCTGCACATCAAACCCAGGACCTTCTTGCTGTGAGGCAACAGTGCTACCCACTTAGCCACTGTGCCGCCCCAGATCCCTAGTAATCACGTTGCTTTGGAGCACCCTCTCCACCAGCTAGACGAGCACCTTTTTTCTCCCCAGCAGTTCTCCTGCACCCCTCATTTGTGTATTGTGTGGCATGCTTGTGGTATATAGGAGCAAGGAGTGATCCCTGGACGAGGCTCACAATGGATTTGGGATGCTCTAAGACGGGCATTTGGAGGCCCTCTGCTTCTTAGCATCACCTACCGATTCATGGCAGACCTGCTGGGCTTCACTGGGCCACTCTGCATCTCCGGCATCGTCCATTACATCAGCCGTGATAATCATACCATAGAGCCACCGGTAAAATATGTATTCACTCCTATAAATACTTTAATTACTAGTTTAAATGTTAATTACTGAACAACAAACATGGTTGGCAGTAAATATGTGAATTAGAATATTGTTAGCACATTGTATATTCTGTGTGTGTCTATGTGTGTATTACAGGTCAAGCTGCTTGGGGTGCGTTTTATTTCCTCTCAGGCATTTTTAGCTAACGGCTATGTGCTAGCTGTGCTGCTGTTCCTGGCTCTTCTCCTACAAAGAACGTTTCTGCAGGCTTCCTACTACACCTCCATAGAGACTGGCATTAAGATCAGAGGAGCCATCCAGGTATTCATCAACCATATAAATATCCCATTCTTGTATTGTTCATTTTAGGTTTTAGTGGTACCAATTGATTGTAATATTAGGCCAGCCCTGTGGTATAGCACAGCAGGTAGGGTGGGTGGCGTACAAAGGGGTTCCCTACCTCTAGTCACTTTCTGTAAGAAGTTTGGTATGGTGTCTGGTATCCTCAGGTTTGTTCCCACGAAGAGAACAGAGCGTAAAACAGAACAGGCAGGGGATTGGCTTCTCTGTATTGCCTTTAGGTGAAAGAGTGTGCATATCAATGTGTGTGTGTGATGCCCTGTGATGAATTAGCTGTATAAGTTTGGGCGCTCAGGTGGCGCATTGTTAACACGCTAGCACACCAGAGCTGACATCTCAAACTTGTCGGTTCGAATCTCAGCTCTGATACGACCGGCTGGGCGCCTACACAAACAATGATTGGGTCGTTTGCAGGGAGGGTGAAGGAGGAGATTCCTTATAACTGATGCAATTACAACCTCTGCTGGCACAGATGCTCAAAGCTGATCCGCATATGAACTTGCCTCGTACAGGTGAAAAGATGTCGTGTCAGAGGGGGCATGTGTTAGTAATGGCTCTTCTCAGTCAGGAGTGGAGGTCAACATCAGTAGAGGGAAAGCAAAATGCTATCGGGTAATTGGATATGACTACATTGGGAGAAAAACCAATCGGCAGAAAACACAGCTTGTTTGTCATGGTACGTGATTCAAACTTAGCTACTGGTTATTGTCTGTGAGGAGTTTAGCATGTTTCTCTCCTTGTCTATCTGGGTTTTTCCGGTTTTTTCATGCTTGGATTGGCTACTCCAAATTGACCCTAGATGTGAATTAGTGGGTGAGTAAATGTGTAAGTGTGATGCCCAGCATTGGAATGACACCATGTCCAGGTGTGGTAAGTGTATTACCAAACTTCATTATAGATTCTCCAACATTTTGTCCATTTTTTCCTGTTTAATCAAAATTGTGAGTGAAACCCTTGAACTTTCATGTTGGTTTACTAACTTGTGTTAAATATTTTCAGTGTAAGATCTACAACAAGATCATGCGTTTGAGCACTTCTAACATGTCGATGGGAGGCTTGACCGGTGCTCAAATCTGTAATTTGGTGGCCAGAGACACTCACCAGCTCATGTGGTTCTTCTTTCTTAGTCCCAACTTGTGTGCCATGCCAGTCCAGGTAAGACCACTACCATGCGTGTATACCGTATTTATTTACCGTATTTATACATACTATTTATGTACAAAATTTAATACTTAAAGTTCAGTCAGCTTCTAAAACACACGCTAGCAACCAGAGCTGGGATCTCGAATACATTGTATCAAATCTCAGCTCTGCCATACGGCTGGGCTGAGCGGCCACATGAACAACGATTGACCTGTTGTTCATATAGGGGTGGGGTATTAAGCCGGATAGGGACTCCTCATAACTGTTGCACTACGACCTCTGCTGGCTGATTGATGGTGCCTGCACAGAGGCGGGGAAAGAGTGCAGATCAGGGTGTGTCTCTCCATACACAGGGCTGATATATGCACTCACCTAGTGTGGGTCACAAAATGCATACGGCTGCTGCCCACGTGTCGGAGGGGGCCTGGGTTAGCTTAGTTCTCCTCAAATCAGAGCTGGGGTCGGCATTAGTGGAGAGGAAGCGTGACTCAATCTGGCAATTGGACGCGGCGAGAAGTCGGAAGAAAAAGGGGAGAAAATGCATAACAAAATATATAGAAAAGGCATAAAAAGTTGAATTTATAATTTTTAATAGATACACCTCCCTGAAAATATGACAAATTGTAAATTAATCTAACAAAAAGGGGGAGGCCAATCGGCATCTTTTAAGTTGTCTTCTACTAAGCTAATTGCTGTTTGCACATTATTAGCTATTAAATAATTACTAATGTGGTGTATATTGTTTTACAGATCACTATTGGTGTAATTCTGTTGTACTACCTGTTAGGCATCAGTGCTCTAATTGGAGCAGCAATAATCACTGTTCTCGCACCGATGCAGTACTTTGTGGCCATACAGCTTTCACGAACCCAGAAGAGCACACTAGTGAGTATCACACAGATTTTAAACTAAGTAAAAAACTGAGCTTAGCACAATAAGACAATTTACATGACAAGGTGCATGAACTAGATTTTTCCTGGCCAAAAACACTTGAAACATGCTACACATTTTCATTGAAAGTGTAATGACTGAATGATCTACAATTGTATGTTTATAAAATGTCTTAATGGTCTTAACATAAAAGCAATAACTTGACAAGAACCAAACAAGCAAAATAAACAATTTAAAAGTATGGGAGAGTTTTTTTTCCCTTTAAATATAAATGACAGGCTTCAAAACTGTTATGACTGAACACAATTTGAGCAATTGAGGGTTAGGGGCCTTGCTCAGGGGCCCAACAGTGGCAACTTTGTGGCGGTGGGGCTGAAAACACACACTATGACACCTTTTCCTCCAAGTTAATTTGTGGTGAGATCCTCACCAAGCATTTGAAGACACCTCAGTGGAACATCATACAACTCAAATTGTGATTCATTCATCCTTTAAGTCAAACCACTTTGAATTAAACTCTCCATATTATTTATTATTTACTTTTTGTATTTAATGTTTTTAGACACCAATGACTTAAAGAATCTTTTTGACAGAGAACATGTGTAAGATAAACCTGAGTATTGGCATGTTTCTGTCTTTGATATCTGTAAATATAAGACTATAATATAAGAGGTCATCTCTGCATAATGCCGTGCCTTTCAGAGTCTTTTGTCTATTAGATATTTTATTTATTAACACAATTTCACGTTTGTGTATAAGAAAACTATCTATGTCTACAGCTATGTCTAGTAGCACACATTGGCACCAGCACTGCTTAAGGTCTTGGGGGCATATTTGTTCATTTCTTGCCAATTTACCAACCTAAGATTTATTAAAAGACGAAGAAATTGAAAGCAAATTGTTCGGCCCTTTTTTGCATAGAAGTTTACATTTATTGGTCATTTTATATATGCTACACTTAAGTAATAGAACACTAGAGTGTGTTATCGCGAATAACATCACGGCTGTGATTTGGTCGCAGGCATGAGCCAAAGGCGAGTGCCGTAGATCACAGCCATGATGTTATTCGCGATAACACACAACCGCAAGTGTTCTATTGCTTTTATACAACAGTTTTTACAAAATAAATAAAGAAAATAAATCAAAGAAGCCCTTAATTTCATATTGAATATGCTTTTAAAAAGTAGTTCCACAACGAATGAGTTGCTGCTATGCAACGGTAAAAATTCCCTACCCTGCCTTAACACAGTAGGCTAAAAAAGGCATATAGTTTAACACTACAAAGTAACGCTAGTTTGGAAAAAAAAATAATAAGCGAATATGAATAAGCGACGATGAAAGGAAAAGGACAAAAAGCTAAAAATAAAATTAATTAAGAATTAAAAGATAGAATTTAGTTATTTATTAGAGTTATTGCGTTATTTGTATATGTTAATCTGCACACTCCCGTTCATTGTGCAGTTAGAAAAAAAGGCTGCTCTGTATGATGTGCATCAGCATCAAACAGTCCGGCTCACTTCGGTGGTGGCCACTGTACGGTGGGTCATGTTCTGCACTGAGGACTGCATTCCACCTTTTTCTGTCAGCTAGTGTGGGTCTCCAATAGCTTTTTAACGAGCCCTCAGACCTGAAACAACCGGCGGCTTGTGTGCATGAGTCTTGTCGTTACTGGCAACGCTTCAGCGGAGTAATACAGTTGTGGTGTGAAAAGGCCGCGCTGTTATCACAAATATCAGCACGGTTAGAACGCTTCTCAACCAATCAGATTGTAGGGTCGGAACTAACTGTTGTATAATTACTGCTGAGAATCACTTCATGATGTCTGTATGTGTTGTAGGAGTACTCCAGTGAACGACTGAAAAAGACTAATGAGATGTTGAGAGGTATTAAGCTGTTGAAACTATATGCATGGGAGCATATCTTTAAATCAAGTGTCGAGAACACAAGGAAGAAAGAGCTGACCAGTCTTCGTGCTTTTGCTCTCTACACTTCTCTCTCAAGTACAACTTCATCTGAAATCTATCAGCACTCAGCTTCTATAATAACAACTGATGAAAAAGCTTTGACTTGGTGATTACAATCTTTAATTTGTGCTTTACTTGCTTTTCAGCTTTTATGAACACTGCCATTCCGATTACAGCAGTTCTTACAGTGAGTAGATCTTACATCTCGATTTCTTAATGCTATTTACTACATGTTCCTTTCTAAATGACATTTTATTAATACAAATTTCTTTTCACAGACATTTTCTGTACACGCCTATGTACACAGTTCTACTGATACTGCTCTCTCTCCCGCTGTGGCTTTTGCTTCACTATCACTCTTTCACATCTTGGTTACGCCGCTCTTCCTTTTGGCTAGTGTCCTACACTCTACTGTTAAAGCTCTTGTAAGGTAAGTGCAGTCTCTAAACAAAATATTATAGTATGCGGCTTAAAAAACATCATACAGGGCGCCCAGGTGGCGCAGTGGGATATTCCGCTAGCACATCAGCGCCGAGATTCTGAGCTTCTTGTTCCGAAACTCGGCGTTGCCACTGGTCGACTGGGCGACCATCTAGCGCATCGCTTCCCAATCTTTTTTGCACCATGGACCGGTTTCATATAAGATAGAATTTCACAGACCGGCAGGGGTGGGAGGATATAAAATAGAATAACTATACTGCTCACAAATTCACTTTTTTCGCTGCAACGAGACACGATTCCACCTGGGGGTGATATGAGACGATAAACACTCATGTGTTGGAAATGGAAGAGGTGTTTTCATTGCTGATGTAGCAATCTCTAATAATTTATTCTTTCTGTGCGGCCCGGTAATAAATGAGCCATGGACCGGCACCGGTTGGCCCGGTGGTTGGGGACCACTGATCTAGCGGGCATAATTGGCAGTGCCTGCAGCAGATCAGCCACTGTATCTGCAGGGTGGGGGACGGACTATGTGTAGGTGGGTGGCTCTTCATACACTGTGTAAGGACCCTGATTGGCGGAAGAGACAGCTGTGTAAGAGTGCATGGGCGAGAAAAGGAGGGCTGTGTATGTGCCGGAAGAGGCGTGTACAGCAACGTGCTCTCCTTGGATGCAGGACAAATTGAGCGTGCTAAGTCGGGGTCATAAGAAAACAAACACAAATTTTTATTATATTACCTACTCTATATGACTAAATGTATACTGACACCTGGCCATAAACTTATTGGTTATCCTATTCCAAAAATCATGGGCTTTACAGTCTTGATTTTTATTTTTTTTTCTCGGTCTGTTGCAGTGTACAGAAACTAAGTGAATTCTTGACCAGTGAAGAGATAGAAAGTGGCCAGCAGGCCGCCACACCAACTGATACAAACCACCAAAGTGACATCAAGTCAGTGGTAAGTATAAACTACAATCTCTACATTTAGAAACTACATATTTTAATAAATCCTTACTCAACATAAAAACATAAGCATTTGTAGTGGTGCATTAAAAGATCAGACCCAGGATCTGGACTAAGGTTACAATCCCATTCTTACAGTACATGCTGCAGCTACAGGCTTCAAAACTGGTCAACCGAAAGAACAAAGCCAAAGAGGACAAGAAGAACTTACCACTGCATGATCCAGAACTCAACATTTATGACATAAAGGAGCAAAATATTTGTCTCAAGGTAGAATATGTTTGTTATATTGTTGCTAAGCCAAATACAATACAAACTAAGGAGGTTTTGTGTATTCACATCTGTATTAGACTGGTATAACATTAGTATTACTAATATTAAGGAAAAGAGCCAAAGCAGGTTTATGTTCCCTCACCACCCCGTGACTCTTATTTACATTTACATTTGCGGCATTTAGCGAAAGCTTTTATCCAAAGCTTACAATTATGACTGAACACAATTTGAGCAATTGAGGGTTAGGGGCCTTGCTCAGGGGCCCAACTGTGGCAACTTGGTGGTGGTGGGGCTTGAACTGACAACCTTCTGATGACTAGTCCAGTACCTTAACCACTGAGCTACCACTAGCCCTATTTACTTTTGTTGGCACTATGGCTGAAAGGCATAATATTGGAGTGTCTTCTGATCTTTCATAAAGCAAGCTGTAAAAATCATCTAAGATAAAACATAGTCAAATTAGCCGCTCAGGTGGCGCAGCTGTAAAACACACGCTAGAACACCAGAGCTGGGATCTTAAATACATTGTATCAAGGCTCAGCTCTCTGCCTGCCGGCTGGGCTGGGCCACATGAACAGCGATTGGCCTGTTGTTCATATAGGGGTGGGATATTAAGCCAGATAGGGACTTTCTCATAATTAATGCAACTACGACCTCTGCTGGCTGGTTGATGGCGCCTGCACAGAGACGAGGAAAGAGTGCATTGATTAGGGTGTGTCTCTCCGTACACAGTGCTGATCTGCACTCGTCAAATGTAGGTAACAAGTGAATACGACTGCTGCTCACGTGTCGGAGGGGGGCGTGGATTAGCTTCGTTCTCCTCAATCAGAGCCAGGGTCGGCATTAGTGGAGAGGAAGCATGACACATTCGGGCAATTGGACGCGCTAAAGTCAGGAGAAAGGGGGAGAAAATGCATTTAAAAAAAAGAACATTGTCAAATTGGCTATGTTTGAACTGACATTAGAGATCTTCTGGCTAAGTTTTTAAGACACAGAATAATAAATTGCAGATGACATAAAAGAGCTCAGTGTGTGTTGTGCAAATCTATCATTTATGATTACTACAGGAGTCTTCCAGTAACATTTCTATACAGATACATGTAAAATAAGTTTCAGTTGATCAATGGATGCTAATGCTTCCTCATTAACTTACTGTATTAATGTATAACATACTCACATCAGTAACTCCTTTTACCCACTTATGTTTTAAGTGTTTTACAGAAGAAGCTACTCAGTATTTACCAGACAATTGTACAGGTCTTGTTCTTGATTTAAAATACAGTTAGCTTATTCTGCATTTTACAGTGTACTTTAACACCTGAGTAATTGTGTATGTGTGGAAAAAGTATAATATCTTGTTATTGCTATGCAGTTCTAAAATGAATATTACCTCTTAACTGTATGCCATAGATTATGAATGGCTATTTCACATGGACACAGGGATGCCCGACTCTCAGCAACATAGACATAAAGGTTCCATTTGGTAAGTTATGCTTCATTTTAATTATCTGCACTTGTACACTTGCTTGCTATATCATTTCTTACTGTGTGTATGTGTAACAGGTAAATTGACGATAATCGTGGGGCAGGTAGGATGTGGTAAATCCTCTCTGCTGTTGGCTGCACTGGGAGAAATGCAGAAGATCTCCGGAAGTGTCACATGGAACAAGTAACACAAATCCACACCATTACCAATTTAACATTTATTCATTTAATTATTTATTTTTTTTAAATGATTTTTTTGTGTATATCTCACAGGTTACCAGATCAGGATGATGAAGGCAATAGGTACAGTGAGCATTTGGCAATAACTAATGACATGGATCAAAAGTAGAAATTAAAGTACTTATTAATCACTGACCTAAAACATAAATAATCAGTGTTTTGATAATTCCACACAAAAAAATCTACATGGTTTAAATTAAACTAACTGGGTGGTCTTTAGTAGATAATGATTCAGATAATAAAATGAAATAAAATCAATAAAATGGCAAAAAAGAATGCATAATTAAAAAAAAGGAAAATGTCAATAAATGATCCTCCTGATTTAATCCATCAAAGTCAAGGATTGTAACAGCCAAACTAGAGAGCAGGTGAGACAGCATGGAAAACAAGATAAAAACATAAGCTCTGGTGATAATGATGAGAACTCTCTCAGAGGGGTGTGCGATTAGAACCTCACTCACTCACTTTCTTAACCGCTTATCCAATCAGGGTCGCGGGGGGGGAGGGTTGGGGGTTTCAATGGGCGCAAGGCACACAGTAACACCCTGGATGGGGTGGATCGCAGGGCAGACACACATACACACACCCATTCACCTATAGGGCAATTCAGTGTCTCTAATTAACATGACTGCATGTTTTTGTACTGTGGGAGGAAACCGGAGCTCCCGGAGGAAACCCACACATACACAGGGAGAACATGCAAACTCCACACAGAAAGGACCCGGACCGCCCCGCCTGGGGATTAGAACCTCAGTACGCCAATTATGTATAATTATAATTGATTGTAAAATAAGCCACCTTGTTACACAACAGATGCACATTTATTTATGTGTTGCTCATTTTTCATTGTTTCAAAATCTGTGTTATTTTCCATGTTTTCCAGATTGACTGTGCATCATGCTACTGGCTCCAAACCACTTGAGTATGTCATCAAGCTTGTAAATCACAACAATGTAAACTTGACATTGCATTACATCAGCTACTTTACATCAGCAAAGTCTTGCTGTCATTTTTAGGAAGAGAGGTGCAGTGGCGTATGCTTCACAGAGATCGTGGCTCCTCAATGCTACTATAGAGGAGAATATCCTTTTCGACATGGCTCCAAATGAAAAGAGGTAGAGAGCAGAAACATTGTTTTTTTATCTTCTGGTTAATTAGGTGCTTCTTTACAAATCATTTAAATTAGTTAATTTTGAATTATATCAACTATAATATAAGAATCAACTAATAAGATTTATAAATGCATTTTCATCACTGTCTTCATGTGCATTTCTTCTGATAATAATAATTGCTCACTCAGTGATTCAGGAAAAACTAGACCAATCCTAAGCAGGGTAAAGTGGTGCTTAAACACAAGAAAAAATAAAATAATAATGATAAATTAGTTGCCCAGTATTAATGCCTGACTCACTGTCCATCATTTTAAATGTGGGCATTAGGGGTCCACAAACGTTTGATCAAAGTGATGCCATTGGGACACGCTGGAACCAGAGCTGGGATCCCGAATACATCGTATCGAATCTCAACTCTGCCTGCCGACTAGGCTGAGCGGCCACATGAACAATGATTGGCCTGTTGTTCAGATATGGGCGGGACTAAGCCGGATGAGGTCTCTCTCTCTCATGACTGGTGCAATTACGACCTCTGCTGGCTGATTGATGGCGCCTGCACAGAGATGAGAAAAGAGTGCTCTCAGGGTGTGTCTCTCCGTACACAATGCTGAGCTGCACTGCACTCGTCAAAGTGTAGGTGATAAGATGCATATGGCATGCTGCCCACGTGTTGGAGGGGGCGTGAGTTAGCTTCGTTCTCCTCAATCAGAGCAGGGATTGGCATTGGTGGAGAGGAAGCATGACGCAATCGGGCAATTGGACGTGCTAAAAGGGAGAAAAAAAGGAAGAAAATGCATAAACAAAAAATATATTTAAAAAAAAGTCATGCCATTGGGGCGCTCAGGTGGTGCAGAGGTAAAATACCTATTTCGAACTCGTCAGTTAAAAACTCAACTCTGTAATTCGGCTGGGCTTGGTGCCTACATGTACAACGATTGCCTGTTGTTCATACAGGGTGGAGCCGGATAGGGGCTCCTCATAACTTAGGCAATTACGAGCTCTGCTGGCTGATTGATGGCACCTGCACAGAGTCGAGGAATAATGCGTTGATCAGGGATCAGCATCAGTAGAGAGAAAGCATAATGTAATTGGGTAATTGGATACGCTAAAATTTGGGAGAAAAAAGAGAAGATGCAATAACAACAAAAAGTGATACTGTTAATATTGTGTTTCACTTGATATAGAATTTCTTTATCAATATTATTCAGTAAATAACTAAACTTGATCATTTATGTTCATATCCTTTACATTACTGACATTTTTCTGATAAAATGATTGCAAAAATAAGAGGAAAGGAAAAATTACAACTGTAATATAGTTTAGTAAAAGTGGAAGTGAGTCAATATGTGTTCAGGAATTATTTTGTCTTCAGGTATAAGGAAGTGATCGAGGTGTGCCAGCTCCAGCCTGATATTGACTCACTTCCACAAGGAGACCAGACTGTGGTTGGAGAAAGGGTAAGTCTGTTTACACAAGCTTATAAAGATGTGTGAGTGTATGTGTGTGTAATCAGATCTAAAAACTATTCTTTTCATATCAGGGTATTATTCTGTCCGGGGGTCAGCGACAGCGCATCAGTGTAGCTCGAGCTCTATATCAGCAAACAAAAGTAGTGTTCCTGGTGAGTTCCTGGATCCTCATATTCCAATTACAATTACATATTCAATTACAAATTCACACATTAATAAATGATCAGTTTATTTATTTACCTGAGTTTAGGTGTTTTAGCCAAACCAATTGTAATTAGGATGGGAATTAGGAAAGTCATTATCTTGACATACAGGGAGCAATACAGAGAAACACAGAGGAACATACTATGCTTTATGTATTTCTTTGTGAACAGCTTTAACAGCTTCCAGTTAACAGCAAATAACCAATAATGAACAGGGGGAGTGATTATCAGCGCACATAATCTCTCACAAGTTCTGAAAAAATGCTAAAATCAACTTCATTTTTCACTTTAGTTATACTGTGGTTGTATTACCATCATGTTTAGGATGACCCATTCTCAGCGCTTGATATCCACCTGAGTGACCACCTGATGCAGGAGGGCATCCTGAAGTTTCTCAGACAGGAGAAGAGGACCGTGTTGCTGGTTACTCACAAGCTTCAGTATTTACCACATGCAGACTGGGTGAGAATTGATACAACCAGCAAAATTTCCTAGTTTTTCAATTAGGAGGTGTAAAAAGTTCTATAAATACTTAGCTAGTGGTTGTAATCGTCTATAGCCGGTGACTTTTATGTGCCCATATAAAATGGGCTAGATTGATTTTCTCATGCCAAGGCAAAACAAAAAGCCAAGACTGCCACCTTATGCTGTGAGGTAATTTGTCAAACTATCCCTGGTTATATGTGCACAGAAAAGCCAGCTATATTTAATCATAATCACAGGTGAACAATTGGAAGGCTATGTTATGTTAATCAGCATTATAGAACTTCTAACACCACCAAATTTTAATTGTAAGATTTTAAAAACTTTAAACTCTATGATCGTATAATTCGACTATTTTTTTTATTGTTCAATCCCTAAACCTCATATTTGATTCATGATTTCACAGATCATAGCCATGAAGGACGGGACAGTACAGATACAGGGCACGTTAAAGGACATCCAGTGTGCTGAGCCTGAACTATTTGAACAATGGAAGACCCTGATGAACAGACAAGACAAGGTGATGATGCAATGAAGCTAAGCACACTTTACAATTAAAGCACAGTGGACAAATCTCAAAAGTTGCATTTGTAAATACCAATTAAGCCATAACAGAGGTCAAGACATGACTGGTATTAATTACAAAAAATAAAAATGAATAAAAGTTTTACACATAGTAAAATAAAGGAACTGGAAAAAATATTAGAAAAAGGTACTTATTAATTTTATACAGCTAATAAAGGTAAGGATTAGCCATTGCTTCCAAAATTGCTTTAATTCATTTTGGGGATTGTAAGAGGGTGGACATCTCTGACTAATGCACCAGTTGGAAGCACTAATTATCTGAACAATAATTAATTTAATCCAAGTGCAAAAATGCTTCAGGAAAAAAAAAATATATAACTAGAATAATAATAAAAATAATAAATTCAACTTATATAGCGCCTTTCATAGTACCCAAGGACGCTTTACATAGGAATCATAATCATAAACAAGATCAAACAGAAACAAAAGAAGACGAGTGAAAGTGCTGAGTAAACAAGAACATTTTAAGAAGAGATTTAAACTCAGAGAGAGACGAAGAGAGACAAAGAGGGAGAGGAAGAGAGTTCCACAGTGTAGGGGCAGCAACACTAAATGATCTACCATCCACGGTGATCAACCTAAACCTAGGAGCAACCAGCATCAGACGACCTTAACTTGCGGGAAGGGACATAGCGGTGTCAGATCAGCCAGATACAAGGGAGCCAGACCATGAAGTGCCTTAAAAGTGAGCACTAAAATTTTATATTGAAGACGCTTATTGACTGAAAGCCAATGGAGTTATCCTAATACCGGGGTTATATGCTCGTGTTTTTTAGACCGGGTCAGCAATCGGGCAGCAGCATTCTGAACGATCTGCAGGGGTCGGAGGGATTTTGAGGGAAGTCCATAGAGGAGAGAATTGCAGTAGTCCAGTTTGGAAGTAACAAAGGCATGTACCAGGGTCTCAGCAGCTTTAAAGAACAGAAACGGACGCAGTCGAGCAACATTTCGAAGCTGGAAGAAGGCAAACTTCGCCAGTGAACATATATTTGGCTCCAGTGATAGGAGAGGGTTAAACAGAACCCCAAGATTATGTGCCTTGGAAGAAGACTGAACAGGGATACCAGCAATAGTGAGGGATGTGTTAGTGAGAGAAGAGACAATGGATTTAGAGCCAATAATGAGATACTCAGTCTTATGGGCATTCAGTAGAAGAAAATTCGCACACAGCCATGAGTTAAGATCATGGATGCACTCGGTGAAGGAGGGGGGTGGAAATGGGGAAGATGTTTGAAAGTTTAGATATACCTGGATGTCATCTGCAAAACAGTGAAAATTCAACCCATGATGACGGAATATATCACCAAGGGGCAGGATGTAAATAATAAACAGAAACAAAATAACTAAGGGATAAATAAATACGCATGACTATGGTGGAAAGTGGTAGACAGAAGCGTCAAAAACATGGTAAGGAAGAGCAACGTTGGAAATAAAAAGGAAGTGTTCAGTATTGAAGTTTCTACCCAGCTTTGCCGATGTTCAAATCAGGTTCATGGGGAGGCCATATACAGTATACACTGCTTAATTTTGTCTTATTTGGAATAATGTTTTACCATTAGGTGCACCAGTAAACAAACATTCAAGCAACCTAATAATTAGCAGCAGATTTGGCTAACTCTAAACATAAATCATAACAGATGTAGAAAATGTAATTAAGTGGATTCAGCAGAGCTTTCATTAAGAAATGCTCAGAGCTTCAGATTCTGTGCTCTTTACACCATGTGATGTGTCATGTGGGTTATTTTATTGGCCGTGGCAACTACCCTGTACAGCAGCATCTATCCTTGTCAGTGAGCCCCCAACTTCTGACCACTGCTCATGCTTGCTGATGCTGTTTGTCTATGTTTTATGCTGCCAAGATATTTGCTACTGTTCCCCTTAAGACATTAATTATTTTCCAGCTTGTGACCAGTGCTCCTGTAATTTAAGCACCTACAATTTGTCTTTGTTAGGTTTCTTATGCTGCGTCAAAATATATCACGTCAAAGTGATATATGGTTAAAGTTTTGCTGATGCAGTTTGAACACTACTGGTCAAAAAGTAACAATAAATTAACACACTCGCAAGGCACAAACGTCTGCAAATTTTATTGCAGAAATTGTTTTCCCTCATGGTTTGAGTTTAAGCCTTTAAGATGAATTGGAACATCCATTGGAAGCCAGGCATTCTCCTCTAACATTAGTACCTGACCTTATGGCAGCTCTTTTGGGCTCAAATTCTTAGAGACGAACATTAAAATTCATTCTAGCTGGTTGTACAGCAGGATATGAACACCCCGGTTTGAATCTCGGCTCTGCTGCCGGTCAGCTGGGCACCATATAGCGGGTACAATTGGCAGTGTCTGCAGCAGACAAAAGTGGCCACCGAGTCTGCTGGGTGGGAAATGACTGGGGTCTTCAAACGCTGTGCAAGGACCTTGGTTAGCAGACCGAGGCGCCTGTGCAGAAGTGGATAAGCCTTCTGTCAAAGCAGGGGCATAAAAGAGGGGGTTAAGGGACTGCACACGTCGGAGGGCGCAGAGCAGGCAAATACTGTATACCCTCCTCAAACGAAGAGAAAAAGGAAGAAAAAACATAAATAGAAGATTGGGGACTGTTATAGTTGCAAAAGTGAAAAACTCCATAGATAACTTCCATGATAGTAATGTTTACTGTATGCTCTGACAGGAGAATGCTGTAGAACTGAAGAGGAAGAGTTTCAGGAGAGCCATGTACTCCAGAGATACCCTAGCCACTGAGGATGAGGATGAAGGTAAACCTGAAGAGCTCCTCACCACCACTGCTATAAACCACAGCACTCACTGAAAATTCCTGTAATCTACCTCATTTTAAGAGGAACGAGTTTGAGGGGGCAGTGCAGGTAGGATGTTTTGGAGACAAAGTTAGGGAGGCGAGATTGAGATGGTTTGGGCATGTGCAGAAAAGAGATGAGAGTTTCAGGAGTGCTGAGAATGGAGCTACCAGACAGAGCTTATAGTCAAATATACACCGATCAACCATAACATTAAAACCACCCTCTTGTTCCTACACTCATTTTATCAGCTCCACTTACCATATAGAAGCACTTTGTAGTTCCACAATTACTGACTGTAGTCCATCTGTTTCTCTGCATACTTTTTTAGCCTGCTTTCACCCTGTTCTTCAATGGTCAGGACCCCCACAGCACCACCACAGAGCAGGTATTATTTGGGTGGTGGATCATTCTCAGCACTGCAGTGACAATGACATGGTGGTGGTGTGTTAGTGTGTGTTGTGCTGGTATGAGTGGATCAGACACAGCAGCGCTGATGGAGTTTTTAAACACCGTGACCACTCACTGTCCACTCTATTAGACACTCCTACCTAGTTGGTCCACCTTGTAGATGTAAAGTCAGAGATGATCGCTTATTTATTGCTACTCTTTGAGTTGGTCATCTTCTAGACCTTCATCAGTGGTCACACGAAAATGGGTGCAAAGTAAGCTAAGGACTAAGAACAGGTGGAAAGTAAAGATGGCGAATTACTGACAGAATGAAGAAAAAGCTTTGTTTTTTCTTCATGACAATGTACATAGACTGTAACAGTGTCCTTAAAATATTCTGAATACAGCTATCTTGTCCATTTATAATGTTTCCGATCTGATCCAGTCACCCTCAGAAAACTACAAAACTGCCTTCCGATCAAAGTATTCAATTTGCAGATAGTTCTGGAAGTACAGAAGAAGACAGCCTGGCAGCAGAGCTGCGTCAGAGGACCACACTGCCTTGGGGATCGTTAGGTACCTACCTGAGAGCTGCTGGTCTCCTGCTGCTACCTCTGCTTGTCCTCTCTCAGTTCACCAAACACTCGCTCATGCTGGCTATAGATTACTGGCTGGCTTACTGGACGTCTCAGACAATCACTGCTCGATCAGACACTGCAGAGAGAAACTGTACGTCTGCACAGGTAAGACATGGTACACTTAGATATACTTGTTACATTCTGATCATTGGTACAGGATGGACAAGTACCTATCAAGTGTAACCATAAGAAGAAGAAGAAGAATGCCTTTATTAGTCATAGGCAGTAGTAGCCTAGTGATTCAGGTCCTGGACTAGTAATCAGAAGGTTGCTGGTTCAAGCCCCATCCTTACCAGGTTGCCACTGTTGGGCCCTTGAGCAAGGCTTTTAACCCTCAACTGCTTTTAGTGTGTAAATGTAAATAAAAAGTGCTGTATATGTAAATATACATGTGTACCCTATAGTGGAATTCTTTTCCGCATATCCCAGCTTGTTGGCAAGCCAGGATCCGAGCACAGTTTCAGCCATTGTACAGCCCAATGGCTAAGGGCCTTGCTCAAGGGCCCAACAGTGGCTGCTAGGGATGTAACGATGCACCACAAGACGAAAAAATCGATTCACATGTGTAACGATTCAAATCGGTTTACATGTATAATGAATCAATATTCACTTTAAACAGCAGAAGGCACTGGCCCTATTCACCTAGCCTGGTTGACGTCACTACAGGGTTGCCAGGTTCAGAATTTTCCAGCCAAATGTATTTATGTGAGGATACTTTCTTTATTTGTATTATTCATTTATTTATTTAATGTGGGATTAATTTCATTTCAGTTTTTCTTTTTTACACAAAAAGGGAAATGTGCAGCATTGTTTTGCATAGTGGGTACCTACCGCAAAAATTAAATGGCATTCATTATTTAGATAAATAAAAGATAAGCACGAATACAGTATTTTATTTGTCTTCAATTTAATTTTGTTTAAAAAATCGGGAAAAAAACTTATCGTGAACCCAGTATCGTGATTCATGAATTGCATCACATTGTGGGTGGAGTGTATCCTTATATCGCTAGTGGCTGCATACCAAAGCCCAAAGCTTTACCCACTAGGCTACCACTGTCCTAATACGAGAACTCTGCCTCTTCCAGAACATATTTCATTAATATTCTATGGAAATTGGTACCATTATGCTGAACTTATCTCCAGAAATAACCAGTCTGGTTAAGAAATCTGAACTCACAACAAATACAATGGCACCCCAGGAACTCTAGATGTTGTATAAGGCAATTATTTAAAGAATTGAAAATGTATGATGAAGACTACATTTGTGTCACAAATTTGACCGTTTTACATCTAATTTTCCATCTTTCTTCTGTTTCAGGACTGTGTGCACAGTCACGCTCCGTATCTGCTGGTGTTCTGTATGTTGTGTTTTTTGGGGATCGTGCTGTGTTTGATCACATTTCTGACGGTGGAATGGACGGGTCTGAGAGTCGCTCAACAACTACACTGTAGTCTTCTACGCATCATCATCCTCGCTCCCATGAGGTGGAAAAGCCAGAAACGGAAAATCTGTCAAGGCTTATTGTAATGAACATAGAAAACAAATGCTAAATGTTGAATTTAACGAATATTCACGTTGCAGGTTGTTTGAAACGACTCCTCTTGGCAGTATTCTTAACCGATTCTCTGGCGACATCAACACAATTGATCAGGTAATTACAGTCAACTACATTTATTAAAATTATATCTAAAAAACACATTAATACAACTGAACCAATTTAATGCAGCACATCCCGGTCACTATGGAGTGTCTGAGCCGTTCCACTCTGCTGTGTGTATCGGCAGTGGGTATTATCTCCTACATCACACCAGTCTTTCTCATCGCTCTGCTTCCTCTGACCATCACCTGCTACTTTATTCAGAAATACTTCAGGGTGGCATCCAGGTGGGTCTTCCTCTACATTTTTAGTTTATGATTTTAGGTATAAGTCAGGATGCTTATTCCTTTGCTATATTTCTATTATTGCCTGCATGTTGACTTTTCTTTTTAAACATGTAGGGATTTACAGCAGTTAGAAGACAGCACTCAGATTCCTCTTCTCTCTCACTATTCCCAGACTATAGAGGGTCTAACTACCATCAGAGCATCCAGGTACAGAAACAAAATTTCATACAGAATTATTAAAACTGTATTCTGAATTAACTTTGTTCTAATTCTTAACTGGCTGAAAATTAAAAGCATCACATTTGGCTTTGCAGACATGAGCAAAAGTTTAAGAAAAGGCTTTTGGAATGCATTGATGCCAACAACATTGCTTCACTTTTTCTGACTGTGGCTAATCGCTGGCTTGAAGTTCGCATGGTAACGTTCATCAACAAAAACACTCAGTTACACAATTACACAATACAGTACACAATATCTAATTACTTATAAACTGATAACTAAATGACGTTTTCTTAAAACACATTATTTATATGTGTAATTATTATGTGTAATACCTTATTTGCCCAATTATAATCTGGTTCTGGTTAGACCTCTTATTTTTTCCTAAAAAAAATTTTGGGAAAGAAATTAAAGCATGCAGTGTTTAATAATTAAAAACTGTTTTATAGTCAATGATTTCAGCCAGGTAATTCACAATTAAACCAAAGATATTAAACCCTATTTTTCAAGTAGTAATAGCTGAATACAGTAACGTTACAACTACTTCTACTACCACTACTACTACTATTATGAATAATAATAATAATAATAATAATAATAATAATCATCATAATAATAATAATTATAATAATGGGTGCACAGTGGCTCAGCAGGTAACAGGTTCTGTGGACGTAGGTTCTTACATTGTATCCAGAGAGGAGTTTGACTTGTTTTTCCCCATGCACACATAGAATTTCATTAACTATTTTGGTTTCTTCTTATTTCCTATGATGATGCAGAAGGTAGATTGGCTGCTCTAAAATGCCCCTAGGTATTCAAGATTCAAGATTTCTTTATTGTCAATTCACTACGTACAGTAAAAATTTAGATATTGTTTCTCTCTCACCTTAATACAAGAAAAAATAGAAAAAGGAAAAAAGGGAGCAAGTGCAATTCTTTTTGCAGTTAAAAAAAAAAGTACATATATATACTTCTTGGAAGAGCAGCATATTAGGTGTTCCTTGTACCTTGTCCGATAACAGCATGTGCAATAATGGTGCAGAAGTGCAATTTAATACAGTTTGCAACAAATATAAGGAAGTAAATAGGTAAATGAATGTGTGGTGTAGCAAGTACTTCTGATAAGAATGATTACTAAATTGCAAATATTGTTTTTAATCTCAATAATAATAATAATATTAATAATAATAACAATAATAATAATATTAATAATTTATTATTATTATTACTATTATTATTATTATTTATCTCTTTAATTACCTTTGGAATTAATAAAGTATCTATCTATCTATCTATCTATCTATCTATCTATCTATCTATCTATCTATCTATCTATCTATCTATCTATCTATCTATCTATCTATCTAATCTATCTATCTATCTATCTATCTATCTATCTATCTATCTATCTATCTATCTATCTATCTATCTATCTATCTAATCTATCTATCTATCTATCTATCTATCTATCTATCTATCTATCTATCTATCTATCTATCTATCTATCTATCTATCTATCTATCTATAATAATAATAATAATAATAATATCTTCCTGTAATCTTGGTGTTGCAGGAGTATATTGGAGCATGTGTGGTGCTGGTAGCAGCAGTAGCCTCCATCAGCAGTGCATTATATAGTAAACTGTCAGCAGGATTAGTGGGACTTGGCCTGACATACGCTCTCATGGTAAACTCTCATCACACACACACACACACACACACACACTCACACTCACACTCACACTCACACTCACACACTCACTCACACACTCACACACACACACACACACACACACACACAGCCAGAAACAGGCAAGTTGACCATATATGTGGTGTTGATAAGCAACACTGACATTTTGCTTTAGACAGCTGGGTGACCAAATATATCACTGTTAGTGAATATGGTGCCATACCACAAACGCAGTTGACAAAGCTTTTATTAAAAATCAATTAAATACAGACACTTACATTGCATATTCTTTTTCCTGATTTTTATTTTGTAGCTAGTAGCTAGCATTACCACAGCTACACTTAGTAATTTGAAAATAAACATGTCTGAATAAAAGTCTTTGCATGAATGCTATAAATAATTCATTATTTCACCAGGTATTAATGTTGTTATGGTGATATTTAGGGTGGAATCTAATTAAAGCATCTAGTGAACCTGTTTTTCCACAGCAAAAATATAATAACCATTCAGAAGTCATTTGGTAATGATAACAGTGACACTGGGTTTCCCTGTTGGTGTTGTTTGCTGTTGGTGTAAATTTGCCCTCACCCACATGAGCAGCTCTTTTCTTATGCCATTGGATACAATTGTCACATACCATTTTGGGGACATTTAATATGATAAATAGATGCCTGTATTTTACCTTTAATTTAATGTAATATGAACTGTTGCTTCTATATTGTAGTGATTAACTGGTAGTTTGATATTGTTACAGGTGTCAAACTACCTGAACTGGATGGTGCGTAACCTGGCTGATATGGAGGTGCAGCTTGGCTCTGTAAAACGAATCAGCAGTTTGTTAAACACAGAGCCTGAGAACTACAGTGGGGAAATGAGTGAGTGAATGAACAAGTGTATTGATGGCAATGACAAACACTAATGTCAATATACACGTATACTGTGATACTTAATTTAGCTTTTTTGGCCCTGTAAATGAACCAACCTTGACCGCAAGCAACATCAAGAGTGTTTTGATTCATCTGATTTGATGTTACTCAATGTATGGGACTCACAGGCACATTTTTCTGCATTTTCCAGACCCAGCTCAGGTTCCAGCAGGATGGCCCAGATATGGTGAGATCAAGATCGAGAACCTGAGTGTAAGATATAATAGCAGCCTGAAGCCTGTCTTAAAGCGTGTCAATGCTCACATTAAACCCGGACAAAAGGTAGTCTAGTCTAAAAACTATGCACGCAATTGCTGTGTCTTTAGACGGCGAAGATCTTATTAGTGATGTGCTGAATTTGTTCAGGTGGGAATTTGCGGACGCACCGGAAGTGGAAAATCTTCCTTTTCACTGGCTCTTTTCAGAATGGTGGACACATGCGAAGGTAAACGTTATATTATTACACAGTCTTAAAATAATGTTCTTCACAGGAAACAAACTTAAATCTGCCTTCATTTTAGTGCACAATTTCTAATTAGAGAATCGCTTTAAATGCTGCAGACTTCATTTTATAACCAAGGAGGGCACTCAAAACTAAAACGCCCCATCTGACACCAGTGCAGTAGCCAGCCGCTTTTTTTCACCTGATTGAATCGTGTTTATATGGGGATTCATTTTGCACTTGGAGAGCACTAATCCCTATTATCCCCCATCTCACTGTGCAGATTCCATCGATCAGCCAGCAGAGGTCGTACCTGCAGCAGTTACGATGAATCCCTACAGCCTCCCTTCCTCAGACCAGCCAATCACTGTCCACAGAGGCACCCGTTGTGCCGTTAGCTGAATTTCAAATGTGCTAGCTCAAAATGTCAGCATACAGTTTTTAATGTGTCTTTTTGGAGCCGGTGTTCTTTTATTTAGTCAATGAAGAAACTTGTAGCTAAAGTAACTGAAAACATAAGTCAGCTTTTGACTTAAACTGTAATTCTGGTTTGCTGATCCTGGTTTTCTTCTCTGTTAGGTCGGATCATTATAGATGGTATTGATATCGCTAAACTTCCCCTTCAAACCCTGCGCTCCAAATTTTCAATTATTCTACAAGATCCAATTTTATTCAGTGGAACAATCCGGTAAGTACAGTAAACTAGTATTTGTCTGTTGTATTTTCTATTATAATTTACTAACACCTGACATTCAATGTTCACAGTTTTAATACATTTCTCCAATACTGATGTGCTAAACAGACCATTCCAAGTGGAGCAGTGGCATAATAGCGACATGGTACTGTAGGCATGTTGCCAGTCTGACCCGGAAGCCAAACACAGGCTGTGTAATTGAGACGTTTTGTACGGCATTTAGTCACAAGCACATAAGAAGGCTGTGGTCTCAACTTCAGGGGTAAAGACACTACTCAATGCCTTTTTGTCCAAGGAGATTTGCATCATGATTTATGTCCAATTCAAGGAGACCTTGGATAAAGTTTCTCCCAAGGCTCAAAGACAAATCTTCTCCCAAGGCTCAAAGACACATTTTCTAAGACTAAGTATACAATGCCATTAAGTAAATGTGCAGTGTAGGCTGTAAAAATAAATTGGCAAATAACTTTTTTTTATTAATAAAGGCACTTTACTGATTGCAGGTTTAATTTGGATCCAGAGCAAAAGGCAACAGACCGAATGCTGTGGGAAGCTCTGGAGATCGCACAGCTCACACCTCTGGTAGAGGCTTTAGCTGAAGGACTAGGTAACCTCCAAACTGTCTTTTTAGAATTTCAGGTGTAAGAATTATATTTATTCAAGACTTAGAGGTCACAGTTAATCCAGAACCCACCTGAAGACACCGTCTGCAAGGTGAGAGGACACCTAAGACAAGGGACAACATACACCGATGAGGCATAACATTATGACCACCTTCCTAATATTGTGTTGGTCCCCCTTTTGCTGCCAAAACATGCACTGTGTATTCTGACACCTTTCTATCAGAACCAGGATTGGACCACACAGGCCAGCCTTTGCTCCCCACGTGCATCACCCCCATGATGACCCTGATGCCGGTTTACCACTGTTCCTTCCTTAGACCACTTTTGATAGATACTGACCACTGCAGACCGGGAACACCCCACAAGAGCTGCAGTTTTGGAGATGCTCTGACCCAGTCGTCTAGCCATCACAATTTGGCCCTTGTCAAACTCACTCAAATCCTTACGCTTGTCCATTTTTCCTGCTTCTAACATCAACTTTGAGGATAAAATGTTCACTTGCTGCCTAATATATCCCACCCACTAACAGGTGCCGTGTTGAAGAGATAATCAGTGTTATTCACTTCACCTGTCATAGTGTTATGCCTGGTCAGTGTACATTCATTCATTTACTTGCTCACTTACATCTGGGGCAATTTCAATTTCAATTGTTTTTGAGAGGAGGAAGGAAACACAGACACAGGAAGAACATGCTAAGCAATCATACATGTATTATTATTATTTTCAATGTGATTGATTTTTACCAAGGGAGTCATTTATTGTTTATTTATTGTAGATATACAGATCCAAATCTAACTTAAATATGAGCTGCAACATATTATATGAATCTCAGTTTACAATCAGCATTATATGATTAAATATGTGTTTGTAAATATTCTGTCAATTCTCTAGATGCCATGGTGACTGAGGGAGGAGAGAATTTCAGTCAGGGACAGAGACAACTCTTCTGTTTGGCCAGAGCATTTGTCAGGAAGAGCAGCATCCTAATCATGGACGAAGCAACAGCATCTATTGATATGGCCACTGTGAGAGCAGCAACGATTTATATACATTAATGTCTAAATTTAAGTAAATACTTGCAGTATGTCAAAGGTTTACATACACATCTAAACAAATGCAACTGGACAAAAAACAAGGACATGCAAAGACCCTTTTCTTCTCAAAGCAGCCTATAATTTAGCTTGTTGATTACATCATCTGTTTTCCAGGAGCTTTTAATTCACAACAGACTTGTTTTGGTGGGTTTTGGTATCAGATAAATTATCTTTAAGAACAAGTTGAAATTGGGTTTTTGTTTTTAACTTCAGCAGGAGACCACTGTTCCTTGTGGATTTTTATGTACTTTTTGAAATCATGATCCAGCCATTATGACCTACAGCCTGAGCTGATGGTAGCTATTCACAGTATACATTGAATGATCAGCATAAAGACTTGAGTGACTTTGATAAATGTAAAACTGTTATGGTCCCGAGAAGGGACAAGCCACAAACCGCCAACATGTTGTTGGGCAACCAAGACTTATTGATGTTAAAGGACATGAAGGCTGTGGTGTCTGGTCTGGACCAACAGAAGAGCTACTGTGGCTCAAATTGCAGATAGGTGTAATATTGGCAATGAGATAAATGAGCTACAACACACAGTGTATTAAAGCCTTCTGTCTATAAGGCTGCATAGGCACAAGCCAGTGAAAGTGCTTTGGGTGTGCAGGCATCGGAGCTAGACATCACCAGAGTGGTCAGATGAATCCATTTTCATGTGGATGTTGAGCACATGTGCATCATTTCCCCATTAGGCATTAGGGTGCACTGTAGGACAATACACCTCACAAAACTTAGAGATTAAAGGATTCCACAGGAGTCCTTCAGATGTCTTGTAAAACCAGTGTTTCAGCGAGTCAGAGCTGTTTTGACAGTATATTAGGCTGATGGTTCTTATGTTTTGGTTCATTTTGGTTCGTTAACGTTCCAACACTGCAATGCAATGTAACTACATCCTTTAGAAGAGTATGTAAACTTTTGATTAAACTCATATCTTCTCTCAACAGGAAAGTATTCTACAAAAAGTGGTTCTGACTGCGTTTGCAGATCGGACAGTGGTAAACATAGCTGTAAGTATTCTTCATAATCACACGAGAGATTATTACATCTGCAGATTTATCCTCACAGTGATCATGTGAGATCAGAGGATCAAGTGCATACAAATGTTTACTGATTATCATCTCTCTAAAAGCTCTCAAATCATTTTGTACCAAATGTTCCTCCTCTGTGCTGATTTCTGAAATTCAAATTCCGGGAATGAATTATGTAATAATTTAATATTTCCAGATATTTCCAATATTACAAACACGAGAAAAAAATCCTGTTATACTTTGACTAACCGCTGGGCGGCACTAGCGAGCTTCTAACCTAGAAGAACAGTTGCGTGCCACATTTTGGAAATAATAATAATAAAAATAATAATAATAATGTGTAAATAATAATAATAATAATGTGTAAATAATAATATAATAATAATAATGAGTAAATAATAATATAATAATAATAATAATGTGTAAATAACAATAATAATAATATAATGATAATTATAATAATATAAAACAATGATAATAATAATAATGATAATAATAATATAAAATAATAATAATTATAATAATATAAAACAACAATACTTATAGTAATGGTAATAATAATAATACTAATCATAATGATAATAATAATATAAAACAACAACAATAATAATAATAATAATAATAATATAAAATAATAATAATGATGATATGATAACAATAATATAAAATAATAATAATGATAATAATAATTTAAACAATAATAATAACAATAATGTTAATAATAATATAAAATAATAATAATAATAATAATAGAAATAGTAATAATAATAATGAAAATAATTATATCAATAATAATTATAAAAATAATAAAGTTTTATTTATTATAAATTTATTCATTTGCTAATTAAAATGCACAGTTACTTCATATTTGATGAATTAAAAAAAAAAGTTTGAACACCCCACTAAGTCAGTAGTTGGTAACACCCTCTGTTAGATACTGATTCTTGCAAATGCTTACTGTTGCCAGCTAGCATTATTTTAGTCTTGTTTTTTTTTACCCACTCTTAACTGATGAACGCTTCTAGTTCTGAGATATTCTTGGGTTGCCTTGCACGCACAGCATGTTAAGAATTAAAATTTATTAACAGATTAATGATGTTTAAGTCAGAGGTTGTTAATGTTGAATTCTAGGTATGTTTTGGATCATTGTCCTGTTGTAGAAGCCAGCACTTTCAGGTTCGGATTTTAGATAGACTGCACTAAATAGCAAAAACAAATTTGACGTTTTCTTTATGACCGGCTGTCACACAATCTTTAAGCGTATTAGATTTATATCATGCTTAACAACTGCCAAGATGTTTTTTTTATGAGATGCTTCAAATTTCAAACCTACAAACCTTCCTTTGCTGGTCATGACTAAAGTCCACAGCACTTAACTTCATGCAAATCATGTTCGTGCAAGCAACTTTGCCCAATAAAATTGTACACTACGTCTTCTGTTTAGGCAAACATTAAGCTAAACAACTACAAGACCTTTGCTGTGATATAGGAGTTTGCTTTGTCTTCCTTTACTTTTGTAGGTTTTTTTAGATGTTGCTTTGACTTCCTTATTTCCTTTTCATTGTCATGGCTTAATGCCATTTAAGACACTTCAAAATTCAAGCTGAAACCCCTGTTTTGTGAACATGATTAAAATTTTGTTAAACTATTCAAAGCTTTAGAATTACTTATACATAACAACTATTAGTCAAGATCAGTTCGAAGAAACTCAGTATAATAGCAAGATTCAGAATTTTTTTCCTTTAAGTTGTCACTCATCGGTAAAATCATGTGCTTATTTTTGTATCGCAGCACCGTGTGCACACCATCCTGGGTTCAGATGTTGTGATTGTGATGAAGCGAGGCTCGATTCTGGAGTACGACAGGCCTGATGTCCTGCTAGAAAAGAAAGATAGTGTATTTTACTCCTTCGTCCGAGCAGACAAATAATGATGATAAAACGTGTACAATATATATTGTTTAGAACTGTGTCGTGCATTATGTATTCACTATATAATTATTAAATAATTATAAAAACATGAATGATTAGTTTTTAACAATTAACGTTTTGATAAATGTAGAACTAGTTCTTGTACTACACACACATATACACCGATCAGCCATAACATTAAAACCACCGCCTTGTTTCTACACTTACTGTCCATTTTATCAGCTCCACTTACCATATAGAAACACTTTGTAGTTCTACAATTACTGACTGTAGTCCATCTGTTTCTCTGCATGCTTTGTTAGCCCCATTTCATGCTGTTCTTCGATGGTCAGGACCCCCACAGGACCACTACAGAGCAGGTATTATTTAGGTGGTGGATCATTCGTAGCACTGCAGTGACACTGACATGGTGGTGGTGTGTTAGTATGTGTTGTGCTGGTATGAGTGGATCAGACACAGCAGCGCTGCTGGAGTTTGTAAATACCATGTCCACTCACTGTCCACTCTATTAGACACTCCTACCTAGTTGGTCCACCTTGTAGATGTAAAGTCAGAGATTATTGTTTATCTATTGCTGCTGTTTGAGTTGGTCATTGTCTAGACCTTTATCAGTGGTCACAGGACGCTGCCCATGGGGCGCTGTTGGCTGGATATTTTTGGTTGGTGGACTATTCTCAGTCCAACAGTGACAATGAGGTGTTTAAAAACTCCATCAGCATTGCTATGTCTGATCCACTCATACCAGCACAACACACACTAACACATCACCACTATGTCAGTGTCACTGCAGAGCTGAGAATGATCCACCACCTAAATAATACCTGCTCTGTGGTGGTCCTGACCATTGAAGAACAGGGTGAAAGCAGGCTAAAAATGTATGTGAGAAACAGATGGACTACAGTCAGTAATTGTAGAACTACAAAGTGCTTCTATATGGTAAGTGGAGCTGATAAAATGAACAGTGAGGTGGTTTTAATGTTATGGCTGATCGATGTATATATTTCTGCACTTTTATATTTTGGTTGGAAACGGTGAGGGTGGAAGGAGTAGTAAATGGTCGTGTCTGAGAGACAGAGAGAGAGAGCTTATAGTCTGGATTTAGCGCCATCTGATCATCAAAATGCATCGGAAGGTGACTATGTAGAAAAGTGATGTAATTTGTTTTTAAAATTCTCAATAAAAAGAGTTTAAAAAAGTGCGGAAACTTGGCAAGTTTCATTTGTTACTCTGTTAATCGTTTAACTCTGTTTAAAAAAAAAAATTAAAAAAAATACAAACACCACAGGTCTTGGCTACATTTTAAACATTTTATTAGGGTATAATTTGCAGAGCTTAAAATATTAAATCACTTTTTTTTAACTTAAGTATTATTTATTAAAATACATAAAAATGAAAGCCAGAACTCAGGGGTCCTGAAAAGAAAAGCCAAAACTAAACCAAATGGGTAAATAAATTAAAACTAACATCCAACCCTATAATGAGAGAACTTCAGCCTCTCTGAACAGTGATGAAGGGCGGACTTTAAAATCTCTTAAATTCTCTTTCATGCTTACACCCACTTTTTTCATTCTTTCGGTCACTCATTCACTCTGGATAATTTCCTCAAACAGTTAAATACGTAAAGACTAGATTTACATTCTTTTGCCACTTGTCTCGAAAGTGTCCTTACAAAGTGAATCTTGCTGATACGCTACCTCAATTTGGACATGATTGCATGTTTTTGATGGTGGGAAATTAGAAAGACTTGATTGGATGTGTCGGGTATGATGTGGTTTGTGATTCGGGGTACGTACAGCATTCAGTATTTAAAGGTAGCAGACAAAAATCATGTCTTTGTCACTGTGCTGCATGGAGGGAGAGTTTACAGACTGATCCAATACTTAACATGAAGTGTGTCTAGGTGATCTAATATGGTTATGAGCATAAAGAGAAACAATAAAAAGGTGCAGATATTGTATCAGATGCTGGGTTAAAGAGCATCATGGGTGGAAAGTAGTCAGACTGAGAGGATTATGGGTAATCTGAGACCCTTCAAACTCCTGGAAAGCCTAAATTTCACACTCTATATTCTGGGAAAAAAGTACTAAAATATAATTAAAGAGACCCTGTAAACGACCTGGCCTTAAGTTCAGCCTTACCCCATATAGAAACAGTGCTATCTTCCACATGGAGAGAAAGTGACAAAACAAACCTAGTGCCCCAACCCCATGACTACACGGGCATTAGAAACCAAAACAAAAAAAGAAGAGCGTGAAAATGAATGCTTCCTGGGTAAAGGGCTCTTTCAGCAAGTGCAGGCGCCCGCAGGCCAGGCTAACCCATCCTGACCGGGTCCTTTAAAAGAGAGCGGAGTCTTTGGGAGGCCGAAGGGCTGTGCTTCTGTCCTCCTCGAGCAGAGGGATGGAGGTGGAGCGAGTGCGAGGCCTCATCTCTCTGTGACGTGGTTCTGTGGAGGAGGGGGCAGGGGAGTGCACAGCGCCTCGGTCAGGTCGTCCATTATGGAAATCTCCTTGGGGTCCATCAGGTTGAATTCCCGTATAAAGACGACGAAGTGTGTGTAGAGCGTGTTTAAATGTCCGTGAAGGTCCATGGCCACGGTCTCCTTAAAGTGAGCCCAGTAGATGTGCGCCAGCACGTGGAACAGGTAGCGGCAGATCTTCTTTACTAGCGAGTCGAAGGCGTTGGGGAACTCTTTGCCTGTAGGGATTTAAAGAGAACGTGAGTTGTAGTATTGTAAAAAATTTATGAAGTATGAAGCAACTGATTTTTCATTATTTCACAGATATCTAATGAATTGAGTGTCTAACACGAAAAAAATATAAAGCAGGACATGCAATTCCACTGTTTTACCGCCAGATGGCACCATTTACATTGTTATGGGATAACAAAAACGTAGTAAATTATTTCAAATAGAGAGTAAAATATTTTGACTATGAATATGATTATTTCTATTTTTGATAATGAGTATCAGTATTTAAATTAAAATGCTGGTTTGGTGTCAGATCAGATTTTTAGATTTAATTACGCCACTCAATTCCACTCACCCTTTTAATGCTGTGAATATTTGTAATGATAGCTAACGACACACCACTTGATCACAAGGAGTAAAATGCAACGTTAAAAAGCAACGTTACACCAGCAAAATCAACCAATTTGATATTGATTGAGAGTCTGGAGTTTTGAGGGCAGAGTGTATTATGCTAACCCACTACCACTGGGATCCAGGGTTCAACCCCTGGGGTGCTACTGGCCAACCGGGATCTATGCAGACAAGACTGGGTTTGTCTGAGTGTGGGATGAGCAAAACCCTGCGATGGATTGACACCCTATCCAGGATGTTCCTGCCTTGCGGGACAGTGTTTTCAGGAGTAACCCGCCACAACCCTGACCAGGATAAAGCGGTTAACGAAAATGAAGAAAAAAGGAACAATACTGGGCTTTATATCAACAATCTGTGTGTTTAACTTAACATAAACACTGGAAGCAGAATAAGGCCTGTATTCTAAATGTAGATTTGGAACAAAGTCAGTAGCAAACAGTTTATTACAAGCACTAATGATACATGCTAATTAAAGAAAAGAGATGTCACTTGTATTGTTTGTCTCTTTCAAACAATACAAGTGTAGTTATCATTTACTGATTGAAACAGCTTCCATTTGGGATTTTAATGTGTAATAGGTCCAATGTTTCTGATTCAAATAACACAAATGCACTAACAAGTTTCTCTGTTCGGAACTCTGGATGTGGCTGTACACAGAACAGGTGCATGGGCACTAAAGGTGGTGAGGGCGAGTTCTAATCTGAGCTCTCAACTCAAATCAACCGCCAGCTGTTGGCACTGGCTTTAGCACACCATTGTTTTTTATCTGACAGGACTGACCAGACAATGATTTCTCAGTCGGTTATGGGTTAATCAGTTGATCATTAGCATCCCAAGTTTTGATATTAGAATCAGATCCAAAACAAAAAGAGTGAAATCAGGACACATAGAGGATCTGGTGGAAACCTTTACAGAAAAGTGGAGGCTGTTATAGCAGCAAATAAATAAAAGAGCTGTGTGGATGTCCAATAAGCTTGTGGTCAGACTTATATTTCATGTTTTACCACCTCTGTAATCTGGTGATGATGGTGGTGGGTCTGGTTCTTTTTAAAATCACTGGGTGCAATGCAGTAACACACTGGACAGGACGCCAATTCAGGACAGGACGATCACTGGCATCCCAAGTTTTGATATTCGAATCAGATCCAAAACAAAAAGAGTGAAATCAGGACACATAGAGGATCTAGTGGAAACCTTTACAGAAAAGTGGAGGCTGTTATAGCTGCAAATAAATAAAGGGGCCGGGTGGATGTCCAATAAGCTTGTGGTCAGATTTATATTTCATGTTTTACCACCTCTATATCCTGGTATTGATGGTATTGGGTCCGGTTTTCCAGGGAATGACTGGGTGCAATGCAGTAACACACTCTGGACAGGACACCAATTCAGGACAGGACATCACTGGCATCCCAAGTTTTGATATTAGAATCAGATCCAAAACAAAAAGAGGCTGTTATAGCTGCAAATAATAATAATAATAATACATTTAACTTATATAGCGCCTTTCATAGTACCCAACAACGCTTTACATAAATAAGTAAATAAATAAAGGGGCCGGGTGGATGTCCAATAAGCTTGTGGTCAGACTTATATTTCAAGTTTTACCACCTTTATATCCTGGTTGCGATGGTGGTGGGTCCAGTTTTTCCAGGAATTACTGGGTGCAATGCAGTAACACACTCTGGACAGGACGCCAATCCATCGTGTGGCATCGCCCACCCCTCAGACATCACACAGGCCAATCAGATAGATAGATAGATGGATGGATGGATACTTTATTGATCCCAAAGGAAATTAAAAAGTTAAATTTTCAAGTCTCAGGAGTTTTGAGGGCAAAGTATATTATGCTAACCCACTACCACTTGGATCCATCATGCCAGTATGTAGACTCTAGACCAGTCGAGAGCACTGCTGAGGATTCGAATCTTAAATCCCAGTTGCAGTGGGCTAGTGTAAATGTATATTTTATGGTCTGGTATAACAGACATGCAGTGAAACTAGATGTGCAATTGGACGATGGAACTCACCGTATTTTGTAGGAAAGATGTCCTCATCAGTGACGAGCTTCTGGCACGAACTCATGACGAAGTCTACGTACTGCGGTGCTGTGCATTTACTCTTCTTCCCCTTCTCATCATACCAGTAGTACGTCCTGACAAACCAGTGCAGGGTTCAGGTATAAAATATCATCTCCACATTATAAGATCCTACAGCTATAACATTATTACTCTGAATATGGTGATCTGATGAGAGCCTGATCTGACCTACTAGTGTATCATTAACTGAACTGTCTGACTGACCAGATGGCTGATGTGTTAAATCAGACTCTGTATGTATTGGTTCAGTTTATTTGTTGGCAGGTGACCCACGCACAGCTAGAAAGGAGCTACAGGGCTTTGGACGACACTTTCGTAAACAAAGGGACTTCTCCTACACACCCTCTCAACTCCAACTTAAAAGTACAAGTAACAAAAAAAGCAAAGGCAAGGACTAGATTTTCACCTAATAAGCACTTGTACACTGAGAGGATGCCAAACCCTGAACTACTTTACATGGCAAAAGTATTTGGGCACCTAACCATGAGCACGTTGAAGGTCCCATTTCGAAAACAAATGGTATTAAAATCGAGTGACCTCTATGTGATCTCTTCAGCTATGACAACAGTCACTCCTCTGAGAAGGCTTCTCATAAGGCTTTTTTAAAATATTTTGTTTATGCATTTTCTCCCCTTTTTCTCCCACTTTTAACACGTCCAATTGCCCGATTGCGTCATGCTTCCTCTCCACCAATGCCGAGCCCCGCTCTGATTGAGGATAACGAAGCTAACCCACGCCCACTCCGACACGTGGGCAGCAGCCGTATGCATCTTATCACCTACACTTTGACGAGTGCAATGCGGATCAGCACCGTGTACGGAGAGACACACCCTGATCAACGCACTCTTTTCCCTGTCCCTGTGCAGGCACCATCAATCAGCCAGCAGAGGTCGTAATTGCATTAATTATGAGACAGTCCATATCCGGCTTTAACATCCCACCGCTGTATGAACAACAGGCCAATTGTTCATGCGGGTGCTCAGCCCAGACGGCAGGCAGAGCTGAGACTCGATACCATGTATTCGAGAACCCAGCTCTGTTCTCATAAGACTTAAGTATGTTCGTATGACTGGGCACTGATTTTGGTCAAGAAAACCTCAACTGATGTTCCAGTTCATTCCAAAGCTGTTCAGTGGGATGAAAGTCAGGGCTCTGTGCAGGCCACTGGAGTTCCTTTAAACCAAGCTTTTCTTCATGTCTTTATAGACCTCACTTTGTGCACAGGGGCACAATCATGTTGGAACAGAAGAGGGCCTTCCCTAAAATGTTGTGGAAGCATATAATCTCCTTTATATAATTGATTTATTAACCCTGCTAGCAATTCCTGTGGCTGAAACACATGAATTCAAAAGATGCACCACAAAACAGTTGATAAGCAATTCAAAAATTCCATGATTCAAATCGATTTGACATGTAAAATGAATCGATATTCACTTTAAACAGCAGAGGGCACTGGCGCTATACACCTCGCCTGGTTGACGTCACTGGCGCTATACGCCTGGTTGCCAAATTCGAGGTTTTTCAGCCAAATTGGGCTTAATTCAAAATTGTTTTGCATAGGTTGTACCTACCTCAGAAACAAAAGGGCATTTATTATTTAGATAAATAAAAGATAATCACACATACAGTATTTTTTTTTTTTTTTTTTTAAGAGAAATAAAAGGAAAAAAATCTGGAAAAAATCGTATTGTGAACCCAGCATCGTGAATCGTGTTAATATAGAATAAAGGGAGATAAAAGTAATATCTGTGCTATGTGTAGATTTTTGGCCCAGCAGACTTTATGTCCAAAGGTATGTGGACACCCCTTTAAATTATTAAGTGTAGATGTTACTGCCAAACTGTTTGCTAACGTGTATAAATTAAATGAATGTATTAAAATCAATGATATGATTTCAACTTTGGGGAAGGCCTTTTTTTTTTCCAGCATGACTTCTGCCCTGTACACAAAGCAAGGTCTAGACATAGTTTGAGGGGTTGGGTGGAGGAACTCCAGTGGCCTGTATACAGCCCTGACCTCAACCCCACTAAACCCCTTCTTTTACCACCACTTTTACCCCTCTGTGTAATCTTTTATATTTATTCAATCTTACAGGTAGGGCACAACCTCAGAGCCAGGGTGGCGACCTTGAGCACTCCCACAGCACAGCCAGAGCAGCTGCTGTATGAATAATGAATGATGAAGTGAGTGTGAATAATGGAGAAGAACATGTTGGTACTTACGTATTGCAGGCGCTCATGAAGGGACATGTCTCGCCCGTACAGAACTCAGACACCGTGCTGTACTGCAGGTTGATCAGATTGAAGAATGTTGTGGCTGTGGGGAGGGAAATGGAAACGAAGGTTAAACAAGGTCCTGGACTGAAAAAAAAAAAATACAGATACAGAACAATGAAGCATCTTTTTCACTGAGAAGCTGGGAACTTCTGTAAACAGATTTTTGAAAGACTGTCAGATAGGGGTTTCAGACAGAAACTTGACACCCACCTCTTCATCAGCCAGTTAAGATCTAAATGGGAACTTTGCTGCTGTGCTAAGAGCAGTGCATTCAAAGCAGATGTTTAGCACTCGAACCTAATTACTCCAGCCATAAATCAAGGGGGTTCCATCTTATCTACAGTGGATCAGTGCAGGCTGCTGGCTGAAGGCTTTTATTTCAACCTGACACAAGCTTTTTACTTCATGTGCCACGTTTAGCAAAGGCTTTTATCAAAAGCGACTTACAATTGTGACTGAATACAGTTCGAGCAACTAAGGGTTAAGGGTCCTGCTCAGGAGTCTAGGGGTTAAGGTACTGGACTAGTAAACAAAAAATCGCCGGTTCAAGCCCCACCACCACTGCTAGGTTGCCACTGTTGGGCCCTTAAGCAAGACCCTTAATCCTCAATTGCTTGGACAATATACTGTAACAGTACTGTAAGTCGCTTTGGATAAAAGTGTCTGCTAAATGCCAAAAATGTAAATATAAATGAGTCTGACAGTGGCAACTTGGTCATGACGGTCATTGGATGAACTGTCAATCTTTTGATTACTAGTCCAGTACCTTAACATTATGACCACCTTCCTAATATTGTGTTGGTCCCCCTTTTGCTGCCAAACAGCCCTGAAACTGTGATGCACTGTGTATTCTGACACCTTTCTATCAGAACCAGCATTACCTTCTTCAACAATTTGAGCTACAGTAGCTCGTCTGTTGGATCGGACCACATGGGCCAGCCTTCAATCCCTACAAGCATCAATGAGCCTTGGCCGCCCATGACCCTGTTGCCAGTTTACCACTGTTCCTTCCTTGGACCACTTTTGATAGACACTGACCACTGAAGACCGGGAACACCCCACAAGAGCTCTGACCCAGCCGTCTAGCCATCACAATTTGGCCCCTGTCAAAATGTTCACTTGGTGCCTAATACGTCCCACCCACTAACAGGTGCCGTGATGAAGAGATAATCAGTGTATTTCACTTCACCTTTCAGTGGTCATAATGTTATGCCTGGCCACCTCAAATGTACCGACTTATGGGTTTTTACTTTTTGACTCAGTTATGCATATAAACATCTGTTCTGTTCGTGCATGTAACTACAGTTACCAGTACTAAAATTAATACACAATCTAATGCAAAAGTTCTAATGCAACCCTGATCACATTTCACGTTTTAGTTATTTATTTAATTCCATAAATAAATCTGTGCGCTCTAATGGCCAGCTGGGCATCTACACAGACAGGATTGGCTATGTCTAAAGGGGGTGCAGGGCACTGGATTGGCGTCCTGTCTAGGGTATTCCAGCCATGTGCCCAGTGTTTACCAGTGGTTATTATTTATCTAATTTCCTGTTACATAACAATATTACCTACATTTATGATATATGTAAAATAATATTTCATCTGGATGCCAAAGTTGCAAAGTTAAGTTGCTGCCAAATGACTGACTGGATCAAAATATAAGTTGTACAGGTGTTCCTAATAAAGTGACCCATAAATGTAAGTATTAGGTATTTGAATATTAATAGCTTAATTTTGTTTGAACACCCACGACCTACAGCATTCCAAAATAATAACCACAGTTTAGTTGACAAATGCCATAAATAGCTTATACGGTGACAGTCATCCTCTAATAACCATAAAAGGTTCTGAACCAGACGCCCTGCACAGCGGCTAATTTCATCGTACAAAAACACTACAGTTCCCAACAATATTTTTCTCAATGATCTGCTAAAAGATAAAATAAAGGAAATGCAAACAATGGTCTATGTTCTTTGGGTAGAGGAATGTTAATCGAAGTACAATCTTTCAACACATTACATAACCCTGTAATAATGGGGTGTGATTTCCTGAGATGGACAAAAGTCCAGAAACCCAGGGTTGTTTTAAAAATACCACCAGCTCATGCTAGACATAACACAAACGGTACGCTTTCCCAGGGATCTGGTTCTGTCGCTTTCATTTTAGGAGCTTTTTTGGAATCAAGTTGCAATGTAACTTACAAAAATAACTAATCAGTTCAATTTTGTCTCTCTGTTAGTTAAAGGTAACTTTAGTTTACATACTGTTACAGGCTAGCCATTCGTTCAGGTCGATTTCAGGTGGCAGCACCACCAGCTCCTTCAGGTCAAAGTCGACGACCCTGACTTTGGTGTAGTCTGGCTCCAGGTACGGCTTCTTCTCCTCTGTGGGCGGCTTCTTTCCATTCGGCTTCGTCTTTGACTTCCTGTAAAAGAACAAAGTAGACAGATGAGTAGTTATTCTCAAATTTCCCTTTACCATGTCTTCATCTTTTTGTGACTTTGTTCCATTTCAGATTAGTTAGACTTCATGTAAAGGACACAGAGATGTCAGAGGTGTCAAAAGTAGCTGCAGATTCCATCAGTACTGCCTTTGGATTTATTTTATTATAGCCGACTAATAAAAGTTAATATTGAGGTTTCACTGACATTGTGTTGGAAATGTGTATTTTTAGTATAAATTGCATTCAAATTTCATTTATGAATGTTATTATACACTGATCAGCCATAACATTAAAACCACCTCCTTGTTTCTAAACTCACTGTCCATTTTATCAGCTCCACTTACCATATAAGAGCACTTTGTAGTTCTACAATTACTGACTGTAGTCCATTTGTTTCCCTACTTACTGTTTTAGCCTGCTTTCACCCTGTTCTTCAATGGTCAGGACTCCCACAGGACCACCACAGAGCAGGTATTATTTAGGTGGTGGATCATTCTCAGCACTGCAGTGACACTGACCACTGACACTGGTGGTGTGTTAGTGTGTGTTGTGCTGGTATGAGTGGATCAGACACAGCAGCGCTGCTGGAGTTTTTAAACACCTTACCGTTACTGCTGGACTGAGAATAGTCCACCAACCAAAAATATCCAGCCAACCGCACCACGTGGGCAGCGTCCTGTGACCACTGATGAAGGTCTAGAAGATGACCAACTCAAACAGCAGCAATAGATGAGCGATCGTCTCTGACTTTACATCTACAAGGTGGACTAACCAGGTAGGAGTGTCTAATAGAGTGGACACGGTATTTAAAAACTCCTGTGTCTAATCCACTCGTACCAAAACAACACACACTAACACACCACCACCATGTCATTGTCACTGCACTTTCTATATTTTTTATGCATTTTCTCCCATTTTCTCCCAATTTAGCATAGTCAATTTGTCTTCCACTGCTGGGGGATCCCTGATTGCAGTCGAGGTGGGTATACTGCTGCTCACGCCTCCTCCGACCCACGCTCAGCCCATTGCGGAACTCTTTTTCACCTATGCACTCTGCACAGGTGCCTCTCTATCTGCCAGTCAGGGTCCTTACACAGCACTTGAAGACCCCACCCACATAGTCCGGTCATCCCGCTCTAGCAGAAACGTGTCTGCTGCAGGCACTGTCAATTATGCCCGCTAGATGGCGCCCAGCCGACCGGTGGCAACACCAAGTTTCTAACCGAGGAGTTCAGAATCTTGGCACTGGTGTGCTAGCGGAATATCCCGCAGCGCCAACTGGGCACCCCATTAAACGCTTTTTAAATAAATCCATGTTGGCCTGGACTAGTCTGGAGACCAACAAAATGATAACATTGAATTAGTTGCTACAGTTGCTACAAAGATAACCATTACTAATGATAACCACTACTAATGATGAAATATTTTTAAAAATCATGTTTCATGGCCTTTACAGTCACCAGAACTCAAACCACCTTTTGGAAGACGGGTGTTCCATATCTCTAGTACAGTTCCATAAATAACCATGCAACGGTACATTCAGGCAGCTCTGACGGCTTTCAGAAGCTCAACACCTTAGTAAGACACTGGTTGCCGTCTGTATACCCATCTGTATATTTTAAATTTACTACCTATTTGATTGCAAAGCACAAATGCTCTCTCTCTCTCTCTCTCCTCTCTCTCTCTCTCTCTTTTATTTTTTTAAATAGCCCTCACTTCCCCTTTTTAATCCCCTATAATAGCTTGTATTAGGACATACTTGGCCAATATGATGAAAGATCAACTCCAGACCTGTTCAGCACACAAATGAGGCAATCTTTATTTGTAGCAAAAGTCAGCAAACAGCCAGTAAAAACCTAAAAAGCATCATATTAAAAAGGTTAAGCGCTATAAAAACTCCTTCCAAAGCACCCTACTAGCCGAATGACGTTGTCAGAGCCATATGCACACATGCTAGCACACTTAACCTTGCCTTGTAATTAGCCACTGAGGCCCCAGACACACAGGCTCTTCCTGCCAGAGCTATTTTTAGCCCTCAAGGTTCGTATTACGAGCAGTCCTCCAGCCCACTTTCACTTCAGCACCACCACACCCAGTGTCGAACATCAAACACTGTACCCGAGTCTCTGGCACAAGCGGGGTCGATCGTTCCAGGAGGTTTGGAGGGTGGCGATTGTACGTCATGGAGCAATTACGCAAAGCACAGACAAGCAGACTGTGTGGAACAGAGGCGATGTGGAACATTCTGCATTCGTCTCATTTCCAATTCTCAGATGTTTGTGGATACGTTATTAGATCTGACTGAGCGCATGAATCCTGCATGAAATACAAGCAAAATAATGCTGCAATCACGGTTGTAGTTGGGTTATTTATTTATGATTAGGATTCTAATGTCATGTTTTACACACTTTGGTTACATTCCTGACAGGAATGGTAGTTACTCATTACACAAGGTTCATCAGTTCAAGTCTTTAATGTCAAACACAGTCATGTACAATTTTTTATCTTCAGTTAACCTAACTGCATGTCTTTGGACTGTGGGAGGAAACCGGAGCTCCCAGAGGAAACCCACAGAGACACAGAAAAGACCCAGACCGCTCCACCTGGGAATCAAACCCAGGACCTTCTTGCTGTGAGGCCACAGTGCTACCAACTGAGCCACCGTGCTGCCCCTGTAGTAGGGCTGCACATTTTGGCTGTTACCAACCCCTATAAGTGGACACCTATCCGTACATTTATCATTAGCACAAACAACATTGTTATATTCGTTGTATTCATCCCAGTTTCTCACAATACTACAGCACTTGAGCAAAATTCAACACACTCGGAATTGGCTTATTGCCCTGTTAGGCATCACAACAGCAGACTACTGGTCTGCATATTCCATTTGGCATAGTTTTTAAACCAGATGCCCTTTCAGATGCAACCCTCCTATTTATCCGGGCTTGGGACTTACATTAAGGGCGCACTAATGTGCGTCCACTCAGTGGCTAGGTTCATGTAATGCCATGCACCTTCTGTATTTGTGAGCCAAGTCTGGGATTTGAATCTTAGAAACTGTTGTTACAAGAATTGTGGCTCTTACCATTTCATCATACTAGCTCACATGTGGGACTCTGTATGATGCTAGAATGAAGTGAAGAAAAACAATTGCAACAATACCAGTCGCAGCTTCATGTAATGTAAATGTAATGGATTTAAAGCTTTACACAGTGCTTAATCACTGATACATGAGTAGGGTATAATCATATAGGGTTATTAAGATATTAATCATATTTTTTTTATAATAATGATTAATAAAACCAATACAGAAGTGTGTCAATCTGAAGCACAAGCGTAACCATGAAAAGCCAGATTTTGGCCAAAGCCATGTAAATCACGTCAGCACAGAAAACACAGAGACATGTAAGCAAGCCGGACAGAGATGAAGGAACACATGCACAGATTAATTTTTTTAACACTTAATATAACTTAAAAGCCTTAAAAGCTGCTCTTTGCTCCATTTAAAAAAAATTTTTTAGACATGCATGATGTGTGTGTGTGTACGAACAGGCTCTTATTTACTGAACTAATTAAAGACATTTCGACTTTTATCTCATTTTGAAAATTGTATTTGAATTTATGAAGACGGCAAAACCCTGTTTTTAACAAATTCCAATTCAGCTGGTTCTGTTGGATCATGTTATTTATGCCATATAGATCAGCACAGTGGCTCAGTGGGTAGAACTCTCGCCTCACAGCAAAAAGATCCTGGGTTCGATTCCCAGGTGAAGCGGTCCAGGTCCTTTCTGTGTGGAGCTTGCATGTTGTCACTGTGTCTGCGTGGGTTTCCTCCGGGAGCTCCGGTTTCCTCCCACAGTCCGAAGACGTGCAAGTGAGGTTAATTGGAGATATGAAATTGTCCATGACTGTGTTTAGCATTAAAAACTTGAACTGATGAATCTTGTGTAACAAGTAATATGCCTGTAATATCATGCCATATAATCACAATGCGGAGTTGGCAGTGATTAATGTGGCTTAAATCAAAGCAAGTCAGTCGATTTAGATTATATAGCTCTTATTTTGTTTATGCAAAGCATTTCACCTGATCTGATCAGGGTTATTGGGAGGAAATACATCTATACTAGTACCTACACCTCTGCTTTTTTAACCCCTGTTTTCTAGACATCTTACCTTGTTGGGCATGTTAAAAAACACACCTAACAACAAATTACAAGCTACAATGTGCTAATTAAAGTCCCTCTCACATCTGTACATTTCCTTCATTTGGTCCGAGTGCTGAAGCCTCGTGTCGTTACTGTGCTCGATTATGTGATGAAGCAGGTGAGTGCAGTCATAAAACCAGTTTGTAAAGAGGATTATTTAAGAGGCGTTTGTTTGGCAGGCAATCGTTTTTGCATCTGTCGGGAGAGACTGTGTGAGCTCTTGTTTAGCTCGACTAAACAGCTTTCCCTCGAGTCAATGAGCCTTTTAGTACAAGGAGAAAAACTTGATTTTACGCCACATTGGCCTCAAGTTGCTGCCTCCTTTAGTGCAATGGCCAGGCCAGTAACAGCAGCGCTACTGTATAAAGCTTTTTTGTGTGTGTGTGTGTGTGTGTGTGTGTAGCCGATGTACCGCAACTCTTCAGCTGTACCCATGCTGTCTCAGTACAGGGGCCCTACTTGGCCTTTCCTGTACACTTACACAGCACAGACTTGTTTATTAAAGGCAACACACACACATTTCTCCAGTGCAAATGCTAACCACTTTTAGCAACACTGTCCACAAGCTTTCCTAACACCATCTCCAAAATCTGCAGAGATCAACCCCCACAGATTTAAGTTTTTCCAAATTGTTTTATCTTTCAACCAAGCCAAGTCATCTGATAGCTGAAAACGGTTTCATTTATTAACAATACTGATTTGTTTAACATACCTGGATTATTTTACTGAGCATCGGTCAATAAATTGGTCAGTCAACAACTGAACCATAATAATACTCAAATTTAGTTTGAGTTGTAGTCTTACATTAAATTTGCCATAGTGCTTGGTGCTATAGCCAAATCCACAGGCCCACTGCTAAGAGCTCAAGATGCTGATTTATAATCTCAGGTGGTGCTATCAATAACTGGCCGTGAACTGAGAGAAGGAGGTTGACTGGCTTCTATACCACTGTAAGACGGCTAGCTTGCTGGCTAGTCGAGTGGGGGGTTAGTGGGGGTTTTGCGGAGCTCATAGCTTGTTTCACTGTGAGCGGTTAGGGCT
>NC_085998.1:10826895-10916895 GCF_030014385.1 Trichomycterus rosablanca | reverse complement strand
ATTACTGACTGTAGTCCATCTGTTTCTCTACATACTTTTTTTACCCTGCTTTCATCCTGTTTTTCAATAGTCAGGACCCCCACAGGACCAGCACAGAGCATGTATTATTTAGGTGGTGGATCATTCTCAGCACTGCAGTGACAATGACATGGTGGTGGTGTGTTAGTTTGTGTTGTGCTGGTATGAGTGGATCAGACACAGCAGCAGTGCTGGAGTTTTTAAATACCATGTCCACTCACTGTCCACTCTATTAGACACTCCTGCCTAGTTGGTCCACCTTGTAGATGTAAAGTCAGAGACGATCGCTCATCTATTGCTGCTGTTTAAGTTGGTCATCTTCTAGACCTTCATCAGTGGTCACAGGACTCTGCCTAAGGGGCGCTTTTGGCTGGATATTTTTGCTTGGTGGACTCTTCTCAGTCCAGCAGTGACTGTGTCTGATCCACTCATACCAGCACAACACACACTAACACACCACCACCATGTCAGTGTCACTGCAGTGCTGAGAATGATCCACCACCTAAATAATACCTGCTCTGTGGTGGTCCTGGGAGAGTCCTGACCATTGAAGAACAGCATGAAAGGGGGCTAACAAAGCATGCAGAGAAACAGATGGACTACAGTTAGTAATTGTAGAACAACAGAGTGCTTCTATATGGTAAGTGAAGCCGATAAAATAGACAGTGAGTGTAGAACTAAGGAGGTGGTGTTGTCATCCTAAAATATAGATGTATATAGATTGTATAGATTAATATAAATTTAATATATAATATAATATTATATAGATTTAACCAAAAGTTTAAAAGAATTGCTAGTACCAGTATAGATCTCCCATAGATGGACATGGTAGCTATTCATGTTAGTGAATGGATCTAGCTATGTTCAAAATATGGTGAAGGTAAAGGGTAAGATTAGATTGGATAGGACCAGATAGCCCTGAAGCTGTGTTGCACCCATGCTACCTACCTATCCTCCTGTCCGACTTTGTTGGTAATGCAGATGACCTCAGAATAATAATAGTGACTCGTGTTTAAAGGTCTTTACAGAGCAAAGTTTCACTTTATGCCAATAATGTATTATTGTGACCTTTTATGGTGTGTTTACAATGTGTACAATAAGTGCGAGTGTTTCTGTGGCTGTGTATTTGTGTTACTGGCTTTACTGCTCATGATGGGTCCATTTACAGCATTTTTTACCAGCAGCCCATACAAAAACAGAGTATTTAATAGTATTTATAGCACCACATAGCATCTTGAGACACAATTCATTAATGGTGCTGGTAACCGTGCTTCTATTATGTCACTGTGTGGGTGTAAATCCCATCTCGAGATGCTCTCTTTTGAAAGGCATGCATTAATAAATAAACGGTCGTTGCAAGAAACCCGTGACAGGATAATCACAGCTAGCATCTGGAGAACAAATGGAGATTCAGAAAAAGCTTTAAAGTAGCTGTCAAGAATATATAAAACCCAATAGTCTACATAACTTTGATAGCCATTAATAGATACATATATACATACATGCATACACACCGACTAGGCATATCATTATGACCACTGACAGGTGAAGTGAATAACACTGATTATCTCTTCATCACGGCACCTGTTAGTAGGTGGGATATATTAGGAAGCAAGTGAACATCTTATCCTCAAAGTTGATGTTAGAAGCAGGAAAAATGGGCGAGCGTAAGAATTCGAGCGAGTTTGACAAGGGCCAAATTGTGATGGCTAGACGACTGGGTCAGAGCATCTCCAACACTGCAGCTCTTGTGGGGTGTTCCCGGTCTGCAGTGGTCAGTATCTATCAAAAGTGGTCCAAGGAAGGAACAGTGGTAAACCAGCGACAGGGTCATGGGCGGCCAAGGCTCACTGATGCAGGTGGGGAGCGAAGGCTGGTCCGTGTGGTCTGATCCAACAGACGAGCTACTGTAGTTCAGATTGCTGAAGACGTTAATGCTGGTTCTGATAGAAAGGTGTCAGAACACACAGTGCATCACAGTTTGTTGCGTATTGGGCTGCATAGCTGCAGACCAGTATACCTCATAAGACAGTGTACATTCTAAATGCTAATGCTTATGGTGTGTATGTGGGTTCATGAGACCATCTCATTAGCTTTTATTTGAGTCTTATTATTATTATTAGAGATGGGACGATCGATCGGCTATGAATCGGTATCGGCCGATTTTTAATCAAAATATGCTATCGGCGATCGGCGATATTTCCTAAAAGTAGCCGATCCGATCGTGTGATATATAAAGATCATGTTAAGTTAACAGCTTAGTGGATTGATCCAGACTTTGAGCTACGACGCGCCAACCATCACATCACCATTCATCAACCATCGTACAGAAACCACAGTGAAAGCTCTTCATGACCTAAAATAACATCATTAACTTTGTGCATCATACATACGATGTAATTTTGCTGATTGTAATATTTACTTTAAAAAGATAATTCAACCCGGTCACATCTGAGTCGATTCTATCAGCACGTTATATAAACTCCTGGTTCACTTTGGTAAATCGTAAGCGGTTCTTACTTGTGATGTAGATGAGAACAGAAAATGTTACAGAGCCAATCAGAGGCAAAAGTTTATTCATTACCAAATTCGTTAGTTCAGGATCATGTGCTGAACTTTTAGCTCCTTAGACGGAACGAGTCTGACGGTCGGTTACAGATCTGTGGTAATATCAGTTTAATTAAGCTTTTTAATTAAGCTTTTAATGTAAGAGAGTCACACAGAATGTTCTGTAGTAGCTGGTGTTTATTTAAAACCACGACATTTAATTAATAACAGTAAACACAGAGAGATAACTGAGAAGAGAAACTTACGCTTCGCGAAAAATGACTCGTGAATCAATGAATCACTTATAGCGATACAGTGAACAAAGCGTCTCTTCTAAAGGCACACACACACACACACACACGCGCTGCTCCGGTTTATCTTTACTGTGAGGCTCTTTTTAAGTTTATTTATTTTATTAACTGCTAACCCCCCCCCCTTCCCGATCGCAATCGGCTATTGGCCGATGTCCCTGAAAGGAGATCGCAGATCGGAATCGGTGCCAAAAACCCCGATCGTCCCATCTCTAATTATTATTATTATTATTATTATTATTATTATATGATTTAGTAAATAACACACCAGTCACTTATGTTACTCAGCTTGACATTTATCTGGTTCTTATTTGTAGTCTCATATTTGAATACTTTCGCGTAGTTCACACTACACGATTTTTGCCCAGACTTTCGCTCGCCGACTGGTCGGCGCTAGATTTGCCGGCTCGGTAGCAACTCGGCATTCGCTCGGCGATCGAAACTCGGCTCTCGATCGCTATGTCTGAACTACTCAACAACTCGATCGCCGAGTGCTCGGCGACTGAAGAAAGATTTCTAGCTTGCCAAATATCTGGATATGAGTCGGCCGACTGGCAGTGAGTGCGGTGTCGAACAGCCATTGAGAACACAAGATACGGTGTGAAGGGAAATGCAGGGGAGGAGTGTAAAAAGGTGGGACAGGGGCATAATATAGTTTATATCAAAATACATCAGCACACACGTTTTATACAGTATTTCTGACCTTATCGTTCTCTACAAAACATGACACCAACGTTGCATTGCAAAAAATATTTTTTAACCTCCAACTCACTATAGAACAATCCATGCTGGTCGTGTTGCCAAATCCACTCAGATTCATTTATTTTTCCTCCTTGATTTTACGCTGCACATCAGCGCACAAACTTTGATCGCTCGCTACTTGTTGACGAGCATTTTTGAATGTGGTATCATTAAACCCCTCGTCACTTCTCGTGTGCGTTTTCATGACAAAACGTAATTTGGGAGACCAGAGAAGCTCGCCTGCGATTCCAGTTGGTGATAGATGGTGTAGTGTGAAATCCCTATCTCCGATCAGTCATGTAGTGTGAAAGCCACACCGACTTGAAAGACTCCCGATTACAAGAGATCCAGTTGTGTTGTGTGAACTGTACAGAGACCTGACGACTTGGAAAGTTGTGTAGTGTGAACTTGGCATTACATGCAGTAGTCTTAAAGCACTCACAAACAGAAGTAGCTGTACCATTCAGCTTCGATATAGGGGTGTTTCCCGCAATTAGGAAGGGAGATACTATTCCTGGAGCTAGAGCAGGGGGTAGTATAGTATTGTCCTGTTATGGTTTCCTTTAATGGATTACTGTGTTCATTAATGGTTTATGTTTAGAGGTTATAGTGTTGGGGTCATACATCTGGGTATATTGCCTTTGAATCTGTATCTTTTTCGATTACTCTTAGGGATGATTCATTTACTGTAGTTGGAGTGAGCTGAGGGGCTGAGGCTATTTAGGTGGGGGTGGGTGGGATGAGTTTGTTTAGGCCACAGAGAAAGCAGGCTATACTAAAAGAGATCCTTGGGCCAGGTCCGGTGATATAGCTTGGATTGTTAGTATAGCTTTCTTGTTTTTTACATGTTCTCACTGTATATGTTCACACGTTCTAATAAAAGAAAACATCTAATAAATACTGTGTTGGATGCTGCTGCTGGAAAATCTGCTTGAGTGAACTTTCTGCTACTGCCCCTGTGGTCAACCTGCTAACAGTGACTTTTGCATTGTCTTTAGTTTATTTTATCTAAAATCAATATAATCATAACCAAACATCCATTATGTTTCATTCACAGTGTTGTAATCTATCTATCTATCCATCCATCCATCCATCCACCCATCCACCCATCCATCTTTATTTATTTATTTGGTACTGTTAAGGGTTTCCATACACTAACCAACAATGTCAAAGCATGTCACTAAATTAATCTTCCTCTTTTTTTGATTGTTCTCCATGTGCACAGTCACTTCCAGTAAAACCTGCTTTATTGCTCAGCATTACATATTTTGTCTATCTAATTATGAAGTTCTACACTTGTTTACATCGCCCTTTATATCCTTTTGTCTGTGTAAAACCTTTCAGTTTACCCTCCAGCATAACTGTCAAGCTTATGCCTTTGTGGAGCCAAAATTCAATATTATTGCTTTGAGTAATAATATCTGATTTTCCCCTTTTGTTCTTACACTGCAGTCTACAGTTTTCAGTTCAACCTCCATTTCTTCTAGCATAACATGTACAAGTCAAAGGTTTTAGATAAACATATCTATTTATATAAAATATCTAATCTTATCTAATCTGGTCTGTCCATCCATCCATCCATCCATCCATCCATCCATCTATCTATTCATCCATCCATCCATCCATCCATCCATCCATATATCTATATATCTATCTATCTGTCTGTCTTTCCGTCCGTCTATCTGCCCATCCATCCATATATCTATATATCTATCTATCTGTCTGTCTTTCCGTCCGTCCGTCTATCTGTCTATCCATCCATCAATCCATATATCTATATATCTATCTATCTGTCTGTCTTTCCGTCCGTCCGTCTATCTGTCTATCCATCCATCATCCATCCATCTATCTGTCTGTCTGTCTGTCTGTCTGTCTGTCTTTCCGTCCGTCCGTCTATCTGTCCATCCATCCATCCATCCATCCATCCATATATCTATCTATCTGTCTGTCTTTCCGTCCGTCCGTCTGTCTATCCATCCATCCATCCATCCATTATCTATCTATCCATCCATCCATCCATCTGTATATCTATCTGTCTGTCTTTCTGTCCATTCGCCTGTCCGTCCATCCGTCCATCCATCCATCTATCTTTTTGTCTTTCTGTCCATCCGTCCGTCCATCCATCCATCCATCCATTTGTCTATTTATCTGTCTGTCTGTTTGTCTGTCTATCTGTCTATTAAATGAAAGCTTGGTGGTTATCAGAGGGGCTGATTGTGGTAACTGTTAAAATTTAAACATATATAATGTGTGCTGTATGTCTATTTTTGACCCAAATTGACAAACCTTGACTCTTTTGCCGGGTGCCCAGTAAAGTTTCAAGATAAGTGACTAGTGACTGTTAAAAGTGTCAGATAAAATGCTTACTGGCTCCCTGAACAGATTCAACCCCTGCAACTCTCTCCAGATAGGTCATAAAATATACCAGTGTATTAATTATGTTTAATTATTAGTTATTAGTAATTTTTTATTAAAGTATACATTTATATGATTTTCTATTTGGTGAAAAGTCAATATGGTGTACTAATTCTAAATTAAATCAAATGATTTTACTAAATGACATGATTCTTCAGTAAACCTAATGAAGAGATATAGAAATTCAACAATTCCACCAACACCAATTCCACAGAATTTCTATAGTGTATTGTTGGGACAAGGTTGCCTCAAGGTTTTGCCTTTTGATGTTCTAACCTTGTTCTTTATGTTCATTTCTGTGTGGTCTAGACTGTCGGTTTTTACTTGTTTTGTGTTGTTTTCTTTTTCTGTCTGGATTCTCCCTTGTGTTTTGGCTGCTCCATGTTCAAATAAAATAAACTGCAATATGTTATAAACAAAGAACAAAGAGTCTGAATACATTTGTACAACAGTAGAACCCACCCACTGACTGCTAATACATTCATAAGTATGTTTATAGATTAGAACTAATAAGAGCTGAACTTTGTCAGTAGGACAGTTTAAGAAAAAAAAAGCTGTGTCCAGCTCCTTTAACTTCAAGAGGCTTGTTTTACACCCTCCGATCCAATCAGTTACATAAGCAATTGCAGAGGAAAACCCTGAAGGAACTCATCTGAAGAATCACAGATCACCTCATTTGACTTTACCACAGTAATTCACATTTACAGTTAACTCTGGTTAAGTTAGTGCACTGGTCACATTAAACTAACATAATTCTGGACTCAAATTGTTAGAATTTGGATGCTTTACCATTTTGGCCAAGGTCCAAGACATGCAAGTGAATTGTCCATGACTGTATTTGATATAACCTCATGAACTGATAAACCTTGTGTAATGAGTAACTACCGTTCCTGTCATGAATGTAACCAAAAACATGTGACGTGTAAACATGTAAAACATGACATTAAAATGCTAATAAACAAACAATATGTCAACATTTGTCTTTTGGAAGCCTGGGTTCAATTATTACCTTTGATCGCCACATGCTCTTCCTTTGTCTTGATTGGTTTTCTAGAATTTTGGTTTCTTACCAAAATTCTAGAAATGTAAACAGATTAGTGACTGTATTTTGTCATTTTACTTTGTGCCTTTACTTTCCTAGGTACCAGTTAAAAGCTTAAACTGATGTTTTGTTTTCATTGCAAATCACGGCACAGCGGCCAAAATCCAAAACACAGCAAAATATCCAAAATAGTGCTTAACTTAGCTTATGTTGTTCCACATGCTATTCAATTTATAGGCGTGTGTCCCATTAGGAATATAATCTGTTATTTTGTTAATGTGCTTATAATTAAAAACCTCCAAACTTTTCCCGGTTGTGAAGTAAAACACGAACTCGTTAGAAAGCCAATCAAGCGTTTCATTGACACATCATCTGTGTGACGCTGCAAACTAAATACATGCAAATAATATAATTTCTTACTAAAAATTACAATCAGAAGGTCTGAGTGGTTTAGAAAGTGGTTCTTACAATCATTGGTGCCAATTCTGTAGGAGCGTTCCATTCACATTATTTGTTACTGTGAAGTGCACTACGTAGGGTATTCCACCATTTTAAGTAGGGAGCAACGCTTCATCACTACGCCGGAAGCTGGCTGTAACATTTACAACATGCGTGCGTTGCGGGTCTAAGACGGCTGGAGCGTTATTAGACAGCAGAAAATGACACGATCAGAATGATGTCGGATCATATATATATAATTGTCACACGTAAATAATGTTGCTGACTTTTGTTGTCCACAAATCATTTTTTACGAGTCACGAGTCAAGTCCGAGTCATTTGAAACGAGTCGAGTCTGAAGTCGCTGTGTGTGCGACTTACGTGCGACTCGGACTCGAGTCCCCATCTCTGATTTAAATTGCCCTAAGTTGTATGTGGGTAAGTAAATGTGTGATTGTGCATTAACCTGTATGGACTAGTGTTTTGTCCAGTGTACCCATACCTTTTGCCCAATATTTCCCAGTGGCATTAGGCCCACAAGAACCTAATTATAAAGGGGTTTTTTATCTACCTTTTTAAAACAGCACTTTCAAAACCACTTTCTTGATTTTATAGATTGTTAACTTTACCCCCAAATTTCTATGATATGCATTACGAGGAATATTTTCAATGCAAATACCTTTTGCTACAAAATACCAGTTTCAGGATCTGCTGTATTCCAAAATGTTAGGACACAATTTGAAACACAATCACAGGAGCAAGCTAAATTCTGAGCATTGCAATAGTGTCTATATGTTTTTCTCAGTGTAATGCTCAGACTGTGAATGTGTATCTCCAGTTTGGTCAAGCCTTATTCAACAGTACAAACGTATTTATAAAATTTAGGTCAGTTTTATGCCTTGTTTTAATAAGACAACTGTCAAGTAAAATGGAAAGTATGTACAATGGAACTGATTTGTGGGTAGATCTATTGTCTAGGTAAAAAATTAATCCTTTAATAACCTCCCTTAAAGTTAGGAACACACATTAGTTACAAACAGCAGGACCAGATGCCCACACTCCACTGGTCATGCAGGTATTGTGCATGTATTTACTTGTCTTAGGTATTTTTAGCCTAAGAAGAATTGCATCAGTGTGACATCAAGCATAGCAAAGAAGTGGTCAACCAACATCCTGGTAATAAGTACATGAAGAAAATAACAGAATCTGTTTTATTCAGTGTTAATACATAAGCGAAGGATTTATAGCTGTAATTGCAAACTAGTTAATTTAAAAACATCTGCTTAGACATCTCATTACTACCTTGTGCGCATAAGTTAAACATCAGATAAATGTAAATATTGAATCACTGCTTTAAAATTACAATCCGACTGTCTGCAGAACTATCTCTACACTACAAATCCTCTCCTACCCTCACCGCACTGGGTGTCCTATTGGCTGTAATGATTATCTAAGCTGTAAACCTGTGCTAGGCTCATCAATCACAACCTTATCAGTGGCAGGACAACACGAGGAACAATGTAGCCGTAATGACTCCACAGGGAGAGTTGCAAACCCACAGGCATCTGTACTGCTAAGCTACAGAAAGTAAAATCAGCTGACTAGTGGTAATTGGGAAAAGATGTCGAACTGAGTGCGGATATGACTAAAGAGCTTAGAATGTGTGGGCAAATGGGTGAAAACATAGACCTAAGAGTGGGTTCGAGTTTTGAGAACTATTAGTGACAAAAAAGGGAAGGCTTTAGACAAGTAGAAAACTGTCCCTATGGTCAAGCGTGGAGGTGGGTCAGTGATTTACATTTACATTTTCAACATTTAGCAGACGCCTTTATCCAAGGCGTCTTACATAACAGTTACAGTATACAGTCTGAGCAATTGAGGGTTAAGGGCCTTGCTCAAGGGCCCAACAGCAGCAACATGGCAGTGGTGGGGCTTGAACCAGCGAACCTCTGGTCACTGGTCCAGTACCTTAACCACTAGGCTACAACCGGCCCAGTGATGATGTGCAGAACATTTTGCCGCAGGAACGGTCAGTCTTTTGATTGACATCATGGATTCACAGAAATGCCAAGGCATTTCGATGAGGAATTATTCCCTCTGTGGTGAATTTGAACCTTGGTAATAATTAGACTTTGCAGCAACATAATGAGTCCAGGCATGTCCAGGTCAATCAAACAACCAACCACTCACTCACTCACATTCTTAGCCACTTATCCAATTAGGGTTGCTTGGTTGGGTGCTGGAGCCTATCCCAGCTTTTCAGTGGGCGCAAGGCACACAGTAACACCCTGGACGGGGCGCCAGTCCATCGCAGGGCAGACACACATACACACACATGCATACACACACCCATTCACCTATAGGGCAATAGAGTGTCTCCAATTAACCTGACTGCATGTTTTTGGACTGTGGGAGGAAACCAAAGCTCCTGGAGGAAACCCACACAGACACTGGGAGAACATGCAAACTCGACACAAAAAGGACCCGGACCGCCCCGCCTGGGGATCGGACCTTCTTGCTGTAAGGCGACAGTGCTGTCCAGCAAGTCACCATGCCACCCACCAACCAACCAATAAATAATATAAAAATAGTTTAAACCTCACTGTCCCTGCTGGACTGAGAATAGTCCACCAACCAAAAACATCCAGCCAACAGCGCCCCATGGGCAGCGTCCTGTGACCACTGATGAAGGTCTAGAACAGACCTGGGCATTGTACGGCCCGCGTCATGAGACATCCCCAACCGGCCTGCATGACGTTCGAGGCAATTAAAAATTAGATGTAAATAAATGTACATCAAACATGCATTACAACAGGATTGATTTTGACAGGACCGCTGTGTCTTTAAATTTCCGTAAGTAAAGCAACAAGGACTTTTATAAAGTTTAACACATCCAGAACTGAAGCAGTCAGGACCAGCTCTGTGATTTTAAAAAGAATATCCAGCAATAACAAATGACTGAAAAACAAATGAGGTAATTAGACTTAAAACTAAATAGTTTAAAAACCTGCACATTTGTTCACATTTATTTCATTATTTCTTTTTTTTTTGCATTTGTTTGTTTAAATAGTGAAATAATGTTGATGTTTTTACTTTGCCTACTTCTAATTTTCTGATTGTAACTTTTCATAAAGAGTGGACAGTTGTAGCCTAGTGGTTAAGGTACTGGAGTAGTAATTACAAGGTCGCTGGTTCAAGCCCCGCCACAGCCAGGTTGCTGCTGTTGGGCCCTTGAGCAAGGTCCTCAACCCTCAATTGCTCAGACTGTATACTGTAACTGTATTGTAAATCGCTTTGGATAAAAGCGTCTGCTAAAGGCTGAAAATGTAAATGTAAATAAAGAGATAAAATTAATATTGATCAGAATTAAGTTCACCTTATTGGTCCGGCCCTCCACAACAGTCCCAGTTTCTTATGTGGCCCCTTGGAAAATTTAATTGCCCACCCTTGGTCTAGAAGATGATCAACTCAAACAGCATCAATAGATGAGCGATCGTCTCTGACTTTACATCTACAAGGTGGACCAACTAGGTAGGAGTGTCTAATAGAGTATACAGTGAGTGGACACGGTATTTAAAAACTCCAGCAGCGCTGCTGTGTCTGATCCACTCATACCAACACAACACACACTAACACACCACCACCATGTCAGTGTCACTGCAGTGCTGAGAATGATCCACCACCTAAATAATACCTACTCTATGGTGGTCCTGGGAGAGTCCTGACCATTAAAAAACAGCATGAAAGAGGGCTAACGAAGCATGCAGAGAAACAGATGGACTACAGTCAGTAATTGTAGAAGTACAAAGTGCTTCTATATGGTAAGTGGAAATGATAAAATGGACAGTGAGTGTAGAAACAAGGAGGTGGTTTTAATGTTATGGCTGATTGGTGTAATTATGATTAACCCAATGTATTGTGTATTTATTAAGTTTCTTCAAAATGAATATACAATAAAATCACAGCATTGTATTTATTGCTTTACGGTTTACATTCCTTACAAGCTGAACACAGGTAATGCAGTAAAAAATAGGGTTTTGTTTAATTTGAAATTGTGTGCTTTTTTAGTATAAAAACACATGCAAATAGATATCCGTGGCAGAAGAAAGCTAATGGATCACTGTAAATTGTAATATCCTTCCACATCTGCATGATATATCTTTGCCGTGTGTGGAGAAAAGAAAAATGTAACAGGATGTTCCTGTAGAAGCAATATAGTGAAAAAATAACCCTGGACCACCTCAGAGTGGGTGTTTGAGGAGGATTATTGTGCGGTGGCCGTGAACGAGACCTTTCCCAGCGCCTGTCTGTGTGTTCTGCTTCTGCTTATGAAGGTAAAGACAAAATTTTCAGATATTCTTTGTGCTCATGGACAGAACTCCTCCTCACAATACCTATCTATCTAATATACTCTGATCAGCCATAACATTAAAGCCACCTCCTTGTTTCTACACTCACTGTCCATTTTATCAGCTCTATTTACCATATGGAAGCACTTTGTAGTTCTACAGTTACTGACTGTAGCCCATCTGTTACTCTGTATGATCCATCTGTTCTTTAATGATCAGGACCCACTCAGGACCACCACAGAACAGGTATTATTTGGGTGGTGGATCATTCTCAGCACTGCAGTGACCCTGACATGGTGGTGGTGTGTTAGTGTGTGTTGTGCTGGTATGAGTGGATCAGACACAGCAGCGCTGCTGGAGTTTTTAAATATCGTGTCCACTCACTGTCCACTCTATTAGACACTCCTACCTAGTTGGACCACTTTGTAGATGTAAAGTCAGAGACGACCACACATCTATTGTTGCTGTTTGAGTTGGTCATCTTCTAGACCTTTATCAGTGGTCACAGGACGCTGCCCATGGGGTGCTGTTGTCTGGATATTTTTGGTTGGTGGACTATTCACTAGGGCTGGGCGATATGGATCAAAAATAATATCTCGATATTTTTTCGCTGAACGGAGATATACGATATATATCTCGATATTTTTTTATCCCATAAGGTAATAACAAAAAGACACTTCTGAGACAAAGCTACATGTTCCAAATTTTTTACAGGCACTTTTATTAAAATTCATGCTGGGGAGGCTTCACACAAGAACTATTTTTACAAAAAAAAAAAAAAAAAAGAGCTATTCTAAGAAAAAGAAAGTTGTTTCTAAGGTATCTCCTGTCGTGTAATGTAAAGTTTTTTCAAAAATCCACCCAAACGTTTTCTCAAAAATCCATACAAACGTTTTCTCAACAGTTGAGGGAATTTTTGGCTAGATTGTTGGGAATGGTTGGGTGAATTGTTAAGGGAACGTTTGGGTGAATTGTTGAGGGAACGTTTGGGTGTATTGTTAAGGGAACGTTTGGGTGAATTGTTGAGGGAACGTTTGGGTGGATTGTTAAGGGAATGGTTGGGTGAATTGTTGAAAACCCAAACGTTTTCTCAACGATCCACCCAACCATTCCCAACAATCTACCCAAACGTTCCCTCAATGTTCTTTCACGAACGTTCCCCCAGCGTTTCCACACGAACGTTCCCCCAACGCCCCCCCCGAACGTTCCCCCAACGTTCCCACCGAACGTTCCCTCAACGTTCCTTCACGAACGTTCCCCCAACGTTTCCCCACGAACGTTCTCCCAACGTTTCCACACAAACGTTCCCCCAACGTTCCCGCCCGAACGTTCCCCCAACGTTCCCTCACGAACGTTCCCCCAACGTTTCCAAACGAACGTCCACCCAACGTTCCCCGCCGAACGTTTCCCCAACGTTCCTTCACGAACATTCCCCCAACGTTCCCCCATGAACGTTCCCCCAACGTTCGCACACGAACGTTCCCTCAACGTTTGCACACGAACGTTCCCCCAACATTCCCCCCTAAACGTTCCCCCAATGTTTCCCCAGAACGTTCCCCCACGAACGTTCCCTCAATGTTCCTTCACGAACGTTTCCACACAAACGTTCCCTCAATGTTCCCCCCGAACGTTTCCTCAACGTTCCCTCAATGCTTCCCCCCCCCCCCCCCCCCTAAACGTTCCCTCAATGTTCAGAGGCATGCTGGTACATAACAGATAGCAATTACAAATATATTGTCTGGCCCTTTAAGAATGTTAAGTGCACTATAGGGCGCAGGGAGCGAGTGTGTAGGGAAAGTGTCGGAATTTATCGTTTCCGTCTGTGCTCGTGTTCTTCTGTTGTTTTGCACTGAGCTTGTGTGACATTAAATATAGCGTTCTCGTTAAACCCCCCTCACATGTTTGGACTTTATACATTATTTTATGTACAGTATATGTCGCCACAACATTTACATTTATATTTTTTTACCTTATAGAACTCTTTCACGAACGTTCCCCCAACGTTCCCCGCCGAACGTTCCCCCAACATCCCCACCGAACGTTCCCCCAACGTCCCCCCTGAATGTTCCCCCAACGTTCCTTCACGAACGTTCCCCCAACGTTCCTTCACGAACGTTCCCCCAACGTTTCCCCACAAACGTTCCCCCACCTTTCCTTCACGAACGTTCCCCCAACGTTTCCCCACAAACGTTCCCCCAACGTTCCTTCACGGATGTTCCCCCAACATCCCCCCCGAACGTTCCCCCAACGTCCCCCCTGAACGTTCCCCCAACGTTCCTTTATGAACATTTCCTCAACGTTCCTTCGTGAATGTTTCACCAACGTTCTCCCCCGAACGTTCCCCCAACGTTCCCCCCGAACGTTCCCCCAACGTTCTTTCACGAACGTTCCCCCAACGTTCCCACCGAACGTTCCCTTAACGTTCCTTCACGAACGTTTCCCCAACGTTTCCCCATGAACGTTCCCCCAACGTCCCCCCCAAACGTTCCCCCAACGTTCCTTCACGAACGTTCCCCCAACGTTCTCCCACTAACGTTCCCCCAACGGTCCCACCGAACGTTCACTCAACGTTCCTTCACGAACGTTCCCCCAACGTTCCTTCACGAACGTTCCCCCAACGTTTCCCCACGAACGTTCCCCCAACGTTCCCACCGAACGTTCCCTCATCGTTCCTTCACGAACGTTCCCCCAACGTTTCCCCACTAACGTTCCCCCAACGTTCCTTCACGAACGTTCCCCCAACATTCCTTCACGAACGTTCCCCCAACGTTCTCCCACTAACGTTCCCCCAACGTTCTCCCACTAACGTTCCCCCAACGGTCCCACCGAACGTTCCCTCAACGTTCCTTCACGAACGTTCCCCCAACGTTTCCCCACAAACGTTCCCCCAACTTTCCTTCACGAACGTTCCCCCAACGTTTCCCCACAAACGTTCCCCCAACGTTCCTTCACGGATGTTCCCCCAACATCCCCCCCGAACGTTCCCCGAACGTCCCCCCCGAACGTTCCCCGAACGTCCCCCCTGAACGTTCCCCCAACGTCCCCCCTGAACGTTCCCCCAACGTCCCCCCTGAACGTTCCCCCAACGTTCCTTTATGAACATTTCCTCAACGTTCCTTCGTGAATGTTTCACCAAGGTTCTCCCCCGAACGTTCCCCCAACGTTCTCCCCCGAACGTTCCCCCAACGTTCTCCCCTAACGTTCCCCCAACGTTCTCCCCCGAACGTTCCCCCAACGTTCCCCACGAACGTTCCCCCAACGTTCCCACCGAATGTTCCCTCAACGTTCCTTCACGAACGTTTCCCCAACGTTTCCCCATGAACGTTCCCCCAACGTTTCCCCATGAACGTTCCCCCAACGTCACCCCCGAACGTTCCCCCAACGTCCCCCCCAAACGTTCCCCCAACGTTCCTTCACGAACGTTCCCCCAACGTTCTCCCACTAACGTTCCCCCAACATTCCTTCACGAACGTTCCCCCAACGTTCTCCCACTAACGTTCCCCCAACGGTCCCACCGAACGTTCCCTCAACGTTCCTTCACGAACGTTCCCTCAACGTTCCTTCACGAACGTTCCCCCAACGTTTCCCCACGAACGTTCACCCAACGTTCCCCCACGAACGTTCCCTAAATGTTCCTTCACGAACGTTCCCCCAATGTTTCCTCACGAACGTTCCCTTAATGTTTCCTCACGAACGTTCCCCCAACGTTCCTTCACGAACGTCCCCCCCAAACGTTCCCCCAACGTTCCTTCACGAACGTTCCCCCAACATTCCTTCACGAACGTTCCCCCAACGTTCTCCCACTAACGTTCCCCCAACGGTCCCACCGAACGTTCACTCAACGTTCCTTCACGAACGTTCCCCCAACGTTCCTTCACGAACGTTCCCCCAACGTTTCCCCACGAACGTTCCCCCAACGTTCCCACCGAACGTTCCCTCATCGTTCCTTCACGAACGTTCCCCCAACGTTTCCCCACTAACGTTCCCCCAACGTTCCTTCACGAACGTTCCCCCAACATTCCTTCACGAACGTTCCCCCAACGTTCTCCCACTAACGTTCCCCCAACGTTCTCCCACTAACGTTCCCCCAACGGTCCCACCGAACGTTCCCTCAACGTTCCTTCACGAACGTTCCCCCAACGTTTCCCCACAAACGTTCCCCCAACTTTCCTTCACGAACGTTCCCCCAACATTTCCCCACAAACGTTCCCCCAACGTTCCTTCACGGATGTTCCCCCAACATCCCCCCCGAACGTTCCCCGAACGTCCCCCCCGAACGTTCCCCGAACGTCCCCCCTGAACGTTCCCCCAACGTCCCCCCTGAACGTTCCCCCAACGTTCCTTTATGAACATTTCCTCAACGTTCCTTCGTGAATGTTTCACCAACGTTCTCCCCCGAACGTTCCCCCAACGTTCTCCCCTAACGTTCCCCCAACGTTCCCCACGAACGTTCCCCCAACGTTCCCACCGAATGTTCCCTCAACGTTCCTTCACGAACGTTTCCCCAACGTTTCCCCATGAACGTTCCCCCAACGTCACCCCCGAACGTTCCCCCAACGTCCCCCCTGAACGTTCCCCCAACGTTCCTTTATGAACATTTCCTCAACGTTCCTTCGTGAATGTTTCACCAACGTTCTCCCCCGAACGTTCCCCCAACGTTCTCCCCTAACGTTCCCCCAACGTTCCCCACGAACGTTCCCCCAACGTTCCCACCGAATGTTCCCTCAACGTTCCTTCACGAACGTTTCCCCAACGTTTCCCCATGAACGTTCCCCCAACGTCCCCCCCAAACGTTCCCCCAACGTTCCTTCACGAACGTTCCCCCAACATTCCTTCACGAACGTTCCCCCAACGTTCTCCCACTAACGTTCCCCCAACGGTCCCACCGAACGTTCACTCAACGTTCCTTCACGAACGTTCCCCCAACGTTCCTTCACGAACGTTCCCCCAACGTTTCCCCACGAACGTTCCCCCAACGTTCCCACCGAACGTTCCCTCATCGTTCCTTCACGAACGTTCCCCCAACGTTTCCCCACTAACGTTCCCCCAACGTTCCTTCACGAACGTTCCCCCAACATTCCTTCACGAACGTTCCCCCAACGTTCTCCCACTAACGTTCCCCCAACGTTCTCCCACTAACGTTCCCCCAACGGTCCCACCGAACGTTCCCTCAACGTTCCTTCACGAACGTTCCCCCAACGTTTCCCCACAAACGTTCCCCCAACTTTCCTTCACGAACGTTCCCCCAACGTTTCCCCACAAACGTTCCCCCAACGTTCCTTCACGGATGTTCCCCCAACATCCCCCCCGAACGTTCCCCGAACGTCCCCCCCGAACGTTCCCCGAACGTCCCCCCTGAACGTTCCCCCAACGTCCCCCCTGAACGTTCCCCCAACGTCCCCCCTGAACGTTCCCCCAACGTTCCTTTATGAACATTTCCTCAACGTTCCTTCGTGAATGTTTCACCAAGGTTCTCCCCCGAACGTTCCCCCAACGTTCTCCCCCGAACGTTCCCCCAACGTTCTCCCCTAACGTTCCCCCAACGTTCTCCCCCGAACGTTCCCCCAACGTTCCCCACGAACGTTCCCCCAACGTTCCCACCGAATGTTCCCTCAACGTTCCTTCACGAACGTTTCCCCAACGTTTCCCCATGAACGTTCCCCCAACGTTTCCCCATGAACGTTCCCCCAACGTCACCCCCGAACGTTCCCCCAACGTCCCCCCCAAACGTTCCCCCAACGTTCCTTCACGAACGTTCCCCAAACGTTCTCCCACTAACGTTCCCCCAACATTCCTTCACGAACGTTCCCCCAACGTTCTCCCACTAACGTTCCCCCAACGGTCCCACCGAACGTTCCCTCAACGTTCCTTCACGAACGTTCCCTCAACGTTCCTTCACGAACGTTCCCCCAACGTTTCCCCACGAACGTTCACCCAACGTTCCCCCACGAACGTTCCCCCAACGTTCCTTCACGAACGTTCCCCCAACGTTCTCCCACTAACGTTCCCCCAACATTCCTTCACGAACGTTCCCCCAACGTTCTCCCACTAACGTTCCCCCAACGGTCCCACCGAACGTTCCCTCAACGTTCCTTCACGAACGTTCCCCCAACGTTTCCCCACGAACGTTCACCCAACGTTCCCCCACGAACGTTCCCTAAATGTTCCTTCACGAACGTTCCCCCAATGTTTCCTCACGAACGTTCCCTTAATGTTTCCTCACGAACGTTCCCCCAACGTTCCTTCACGAACGTCCCCCCCAACGTTCCCCGCCGAACATTTCCCCAACGTTCCTTCACGAACGTTACCCCAACATTCCCCCCTGAACGTTCACCCACGAACGTTCCCTCAACATTCCTTCACAAACGTTACCCCAACATTCCCCCCTGAACGTCCCCCCTGAACGTTCCCCCAACGTTCCTTTATGAACATTTCCTCAACGTTCCTTCGTGAATGTTTCACCAACGTTCTCCCCCGAACGTTCCCCGAACGTTCCCCCCGAACGTTCCCCCAACGTTCTTTCACGAACGTTCCCCCAACGTTCCCACCGAACGTTCCCTTAACGTTCCTTCACGAACGTTTCCCCAACGTTTCCCCATGAACGTTCCCCCAACGTCACCCCCGAACGTTCCCCCAACATCCCCCCCAAACGTTCCCCCAACGTTCCTTCACGAACGTTCCCCCAACATTCCTTCACGAACGTTCCCCCAACGTTCTCCCACTAACGTTCCCCCAACGGTCCCACCGAACGTTCACTCAACGTTCCTTCACGAACGTTCCCCCAACGTTTCCCCACAAACGTTCCCCCAACGTTCCCACCGAACGTTCCCTCAACGTTCCTTCACGAACGTTCCCCCAACGTTTCCCCACTAACGTTCCCCCAACGTTCCTTCACGAACGTTCCCTTAACGTTCCTTCACGAACGTTTCCCCAACGTTCCTTCACGAACGTTCCCCCAACGTTCTCCCACTAACGTTCCCCCAACGGTCCCACCGAACGTTCACTCAACGTTCCTTCACGAACGTTCCCCCAACGTTTCCCCATGAACGTTCCCCCAACGTTCCCACCGAACGTTTCCTCAACGTTCCTTCACGAACGTTCCCCCAACGTTTCCCCACTGACGTTCCCCCAACGTTCCTTCACGAACGTTCCCCCAACGTTTCCCCACTGACGTTCCCCCAACGTTCCTTCACGAACGTTCCCCCAACGTTCCTTCACGAACGTTCCCCCAACGTTCTCCCACTAACGTTCCCCCAACGTTCTCCCACTAACGTTCCCCCAACGGTCCCACCGAACGTTCCCTCAACGTTCCTTCACGAACGTTCCCCCAACGTTTCCCCACGGACGTTCCCCCAACGTTCCCCGCCGAACATTCCCCGAACATCCCCCACGAATGTTCCCCCAACGTCCCCCCCGAACGTTCCCCCAACGCCCCCCCTGAATGTTCCATCAACGTTCCTTCACGAACGTTCCCCCAACGTTTCCCCACAAACGTTCCCCCAACTTTCCTTCACGAACGTTCCCCCAACGTTTCCCCACAAACGTTCCCCCAACGTTCCTTCACGGATGTTCCCCCAACATCCCCCCCGAACGTTCCCCGAACGTCCCCCCTGAACGTTCCCCCAACGTCCCCCCTGAACGTTCCCCCAACGTTCCTTTATGAACATTTCCTCAACGTTCCTTCGTGAATGTTTCACCAACGTTCTCCCCCGAACGTTCCTCCAACGTTCTCCCCTAACGTTCCCCCAACGTTCTCCCCCGAACGTTCCCCCAACGTTCCCCCCGAACGTTCCCCCAACGTTCCCACCGAATGTTCCCTCAACGTTCCTTCACGAACGTTTCCCCAACGTTTCCCCATGAACGTTCCCCCAACGTTTCCCCATGAACGTTCCCCCAACGTCACCCCCGAACGTTCCCCCAACGTCCCCCCCAAACGTTCCCCCAACGTTCCTTCATGAACGTTCCCCCAACGTTCTCCCATTAACGTTCCCCCAACATTCCTTCACGAACGTTCCCCCAACGTTCTCCCACTAACGTTCCCCCAACGGTCCCACCGAACGTTCCCTCAACGTTTCCCCACGAACGTTCCCCCAACGTTCCCCGCCGAACGTTCCCCCAACGTTCCCCCACGAACGTTCCCTAAATGTTCCTTCACGAACGTTCCCCCAATGTTTCCTCACGAACGTTCCCTTAATGTTTCCTCACGAACGTTCCCCCAACGTTCCTTCACGAACGTTCCCCCAGCGTTTCCAAACGAACGTCTCCCCCAACGTTCCCCGCCGAACGTTTCCCCAACGTTCCTTCACGAACGTTACCCCAACATTCCCCCCTGAACGTTTACCCACGAACGTTCCCTCAACATTCCTTCACAAACGTTCCCCCAATGTTCCTCCCGAACGTTCCCCCACGAATGTTCCCTCAATGTTCCTTCACGACCGTTTCCACACAAACGTTCCCTCAATGTTCCCCCTCAACGTTCACTCAATGCTCCAAACCCCCCCCCAAACATTCCCTTAACGTTCAGAGGCATGCTGGTACATAACAGATAGCAATTACAAATATATTGTCTGGCCCTTTAAGAATGTTAAGTGCACTATAGTTATCGTTTCCGTCTGTGCTCGTGTTCTTCTGTTGTTTTGCACTGAGCTTGTGTGACATTAAATATAGCGTTCTCGTTAAACCCCCCTCACATGTTTGGACTTTATACATTATTGTATGTATATGTCGCCACAACATTTACATTTATATTTTTTTACCTTATAGAACTCAGTTCTGTAATACAGGCAGAACTAATCGTACATGTTACTGTGTAACTATTACAACATTTCATGCATTTTAATCAGCGTTCTGCTTCATGCACTTTATTATTATTTAACAGATTCATTTGTTGTTTAATTGCTGTTTGCTCCTTGTTTACTGCAGAGTTAGTTCATGCAATTTTATTAATTTTTGGTTGTTTATTGGGCAAAAACAAGAAATACTATAATAGAAGATAAATAAATAAATGAGTCTCGGACGTCGGGCGATCATCCAGTATAAACTAACACAACCACGTACAACATCCAGTACAGAAATCACTCCCCATAATGTTTTTTTACAGATATAGCAAATATCTATACATGCACATCATGCACATCACATATACAAACACAAGAGTCAGAACAACAGGAGACGCACCATTACATTATAATACTGTTTATAACACTTTTGCTTGATTTACACTGTTTATATATGAAGTAAATACATGCATGTCAGCGTGTGCATGCGCTTGTATGTATTTCCGTTTTCCAATATTGGTTTTTGAAACGAATAACGACTTGTTTTTCAACTTTGGGATTTGAAGTGAAAAACTAATGACCAAAGGTACACGAAGCTGGAACCTTTTGTCTGGACTTCTTTTCGGAATTCTCTACAGAATACATTATTCTGCTGTTCATCTGACACTTTGAAATCTGAACCATCTCCAAATAATTCAGCCATTATTATTCTTTTTACTAAGCAGCTCCTCCACCGTCTCCATGCTATCATGGGAGTTTTACTTACAGAAGTGTGTTCTGACGGCAGAAAGAATTGGCGGTGGGGCAGGGGCGAGTTGTGTTCAGTGAGGGAGAGAGGCGGGGCAGGTGAACATGTGCAGAGACTAACTGGGAGACGAGAAAGACGAACTGTCGGATCTAACTGGAACGCAACTTCTATATCGATATACGCGATATTGTCTTGTCTTATATCGCGTATGAAAATATATCGATATTTTATAAAATCTCGATATATCGCCCAGCCCTACTATTCACAGTCCAGCAGTGACAGTGAGGTGTTTAAGAACTCCATCGGTGCTGCTGTGTCCCACTCATACCAGCACAACACACACCACCACCATGTCAGTGTCACTGCAGTGCTGAGAATCATCCACCACCTAAATAATACCTGCTCTGTGGTGGTCCTGTGGGGGTCCTGACCATTGAAGAACAGCATAAAAGGGGGCTAACAAAGCATTCAGAGAAACAGATGGACTACAGTCAGTAATTGTAGAACTACAAAGTGCTTCTATATGTTAAGTGGAGCTAATAAAATAGACAGTGTGTGTAGAAAGGAGGTAGTTTAAATGTCAAGTATATATATTTCAGTCCCTTTTGTGTCTTTATATTCCTACATGTTCATAATGGCTCATTTAATATTCCACTTATTGTTTCCAATCATTTTGTTGCTGGTCATCCTCTTTTTTTTTTTTAGCTTTAACTCTACTGAGCATAGTTGTATTTTCCAGTGAAGGAATTGGTGCTTCTAAATTGGTTTCTCTCATAATGTGTTTGGAATAAGTGACCTTGAGTTTGGTTACATTTTGATTGGGTAAGGGATTGATTTATTTGTGTTCTTTAATATTCTTTGTCATTTTTTAATTGTTTACTTTTTACTGCCATAAAAAACACAAAGAAGACCAAAGCCTGGATATTTCTGAGCTTTATTTAGAAGGACCTATCTTTACATCTAAAGATTTTTTTCCAGTTCATTCATGCTTGTACCAGGCTGTGTACTATTGACTGCTGGATACTTTGTTGGTAATAATTGGTCCAATTAGGCAAAATCTGTTCACCACTTCGACCACTTTTTCATCAGTGGTCGAAGATCACAAGTCAGTGATCTTTCCTGTTGTCATGACCTTTGTTTTCCACATATTGAGCTTTTCACCCTGGTCTTTAGTTCTTCCTGATATTCTTTAATGAGTGTTGTATTATCTGAATATCAAAGCCCATTAAAGCTTTCCTCCACCAATATTGAATCCTTGGGGACAGATTGCAGACTTGTCTTACTCCTTTGCCAATGTGGAACCTGTCTGTTTGTCTATGGGTGTGTTGGAGAACCTAGTGCGCTCTCTACATAGACAGCATTTTACGTCATCCTACACGCGCTCCAGAGAAGGAGGCTGTTCGAAATCCTAGATGCCTTAAAACGCTGTCTAGTAAGATATCTTAAAATTTCGATGTTATTAGCCGCTCAGGAGACGCAGCAGTAAAAACACACACTGCAACTGGAGCCGGATCTCGAGTATGTCGTATCGAATCCAGCTCTGCCTTACCGACCGAGGCTGAGCAGCTATATGAACAACGATTGGCCTGTTGTTCAGATGGGCAGGACTAAGGTCGGAAGTGGGTCTCTCTCTGTCAGAATGGTGCAGTTACGACCTCTGCTGGCTGATTAGAGGCGCCTACACGGAGATGAGGAGGGATGTTCTTAGGGTGTGTCGATCCGCATGCAATGCTAGGTTGTGCAACACTCATCAATGTGTGGGTGGCAAGATGCATACGGCTTGCTGCTCACGTGTCGGAGGGGATGTGGGTGAGCTTCGATCTCCTCGGTCAGGGCAGGGATCGGCAGAGGCAGAGAGGATGCGTGATGCAAATTGGGCAATCGGACGTGCTAAAGGGGGAGAAAATGCATTAAAAAATTTTTTATTTTTATTTCAATGTTATTTTGACTCAAGAACGAGTGAGCATCGGAAGCGTCCTTAGTGGCCAAGGCAATCCCAGCATTCATTGCGGCACAACTTTTCTCACAAAAAAAAATTAGTTATAAATGAGTTATTTTCAAATGTAAATAAATTATTATTGATTTTTAATTTGTATAAACGTGTATTTATTTGCAAGTTCGGGCTTGTCAGGGACAGTTTAACCGTTTTCGGTACACGCAGGGAGATGTTATTTGTGCCACCTCATCCCATTGGTTTGAATGGCATGATGCTAACTGTGTTAGCTTAGCAAGCGAAACTCGATGTTATCGCTGTCTACGTAGTGCATTCGAATAAGCTGCCTTATGAGTCGATGACTTATTAGAATCCTCTCCACTGAGGCAGCTGCCTATATAGACAGTAAGACAGCAAGGCAGCTCACTAGGTTTTCGAACACACCCCATGTTCTGTCATGACTTATCTTGTTGATCAGTGTAGAGATTCCTCATTAGAACAATGGGACGCTCTGGTATTCTCATCTTCCATCACTGTTTGTTCAGTTATGATCTACATATTTTTACATATTTTGTTGTTGTAGTATTTGCCCCTGTATTTCCATGCAGTATTCTGAAATTTAAATTTAGTTCCCCTTAAGGATCTTTATATCCTTTTGAATTTGACCTCTCTTTTCTTTTTGCAATCTCCACAATCTACTGTTCATTCTCTCTTCTCTGATTCTTCTTTGATGACCTCAAGTTCTTTTCATAGCTTCTCTGGTTGTCTTTCATTTATGACATGTGTTATGTTTTTCGGGGCTCATTTTTTTAAAACTCTGAGCTTAAGGGCTTATGATAACTAAAAAAAACAAATAGAAGCACTTTGTAGTTCTACAATTACTGACTGTATCCCATCTGTTTCCCTGCATGCTTTGTTAGCCCCCTTTCATGCTGTTCTTCAATGGTCAGGACTCTCCCAGGACAGAGCAGGTATTATTAAGGTGGTGGATCATTCTCAGCACTGTAGTGACACTGACATGATGGTGGTGTGTTAGTGTGTGTTGTGCTGGTATGAGTGGATCAGACACAGCAGCACTAATGGAGATTTTAAACACCTCACTGTCACTGCTGGACTGAGAATAGTCCACCAACCAAAAACATCCAGCCAACAGCACCCCATGGGCAGCGTCCTGTGACCACTGATGGTCTAGAAGATGACCAACTCAAACAGCAGCAATAGATGAGCGATCGTCTCTGACTTGACATCTACAAGGTGGACCAACTAGGTAGGTGTCTAATATAGTGGACAGTGAGTGGACACGGTATTTAAAAACTCCAGCAGCGCTGCTGTGTCTGATCCACTCATACCAGCACAACACACACTAACACACCACCACTATGTCATTGTCACTGCAGTGCTGAGAATTGTCTAAATAATACCTGCTCTCTGGTTGTCCTGTGGTGGTCTTGACCATTGAAGATGTAGATAAATAGATGGACTACAGTTAGTGCTCCTATATGGTAAGTGGAGCTGATGAAATTGACAGTGAGTGTAGAAACAAGGAGGTGGTTTTAATGTTATGGCTGAGCAGTGTATATATATACAGTGTATCACAAAAGTGAGTACACCCCTCACATTTCTGCAAATATTTCATTATAACTTTTCATTGGACAACACTATAGACATGAAACTTGGATAGAACTTAGAGTAGTCAGTGTACAGCTTGTATAGCAGTGTAGATTTACTGTCTTCTGAAAATAACTCAACACACAGCCATTAATGTCTAAATAGCTGGCAACATAAGTGAGTACACCCCACAGTGAACATGTCCAAATTGTGCCCAAATGTGTCGTTGTCCCTCCCTGGTGTCATGTGTCAAGGTCCCAGGTGTGAATGGGGAGCAGGGCTGTTAAATTTGGTGTTTTGGGTACAATTCTCTCATACTGGCCACTGGATATTCAACATGGCACCTCATGGCAAAGAACTCTCTGAGGATGTGAGAAATAGAATTGTTGCTCTCCACAAAGATGGCCTGGGCTATAAGAAGATTGCTAACACCCTGAAACTGAGCTACAGCATGGTGGCCAAGGTCATACAGCGGTTTTCCAGGACAGGTTCCACTCGGAAAAGGCTTCGCCAGGGTCGACCAAAGAAGTTGAGTCCACGTGTTCGGCGTCATATCCAGAGGTTGGCTTTAAAAAATAGACACATGAGTGCTGCCAGCATTGCTGCAGACGTTGAAGACGTGGGAGGTCAGCCTGTCAGTGCTCAGACCATACGTCGCACACTGCATCAACTCGGTCTGCATGGTCGTCATCCCAGAAGGAAGCTGACGCAGAAAAAAGCCCGCAAACAGTTTGCTGAAGACAAGCAGTCCAAGAACATGGATTACTGGAATGCCCTGTGGTCTGACGAGACCAAGATAAACTTGTTTGGCTCAGATGGTGTCCAGCATGTGTGGCGGCACCCTGGTGAGAAGTACCAAGACAACTGTATCTTGCCTACAGTCAAGCATGGTGGTGGTAGCATCATGGTCTTGGGCTGCATGAGTGTTGCTGGCACTGGGGAGCTGCAGTTCATTGAGGGAAACATGAATTCCAACATGTACTGTGACATTCTGAAACAGAGCATGATCCCCTCCCTTCGAAAACTGGGCCTCATGGCAGTTTTCAAACAGGATAACGACCCCAAACACAACCTCCAAGATGACAACTGCCTTGCTGAGGAAGCTGAAGGTAAAGGTGATGGACTAAACCCAATTGAGCACCTGTGGCACATCCTCAAGTGGAAGGTGGAGGAGTTCAAGGTGTCTAACATCCACCAGCTCCGTGATGTCATCATGGAGGAGTGGAAGAGGATTCCAGTAGCAACCAGTGCAGCTCTGGTGAATTCCATGCCCAGGAGGGTTAAGGCAGTGCTGGATAATAATGGTGGTCACACAAAATATTGACACTTTGGGCACAATTTGGACATGTTCACTGTGGGGTGTACTCACTTATGTTGCCAGCCATTTAGACATTAATGGCTGTGTGTTGAGTTATTTTCAGAAGACAGTAAATATACACTGCTATACAAGCTGTACACTGACTACTCTAAGTTCTATCCAAGTTTCATGTCTATAGTGTTGTCCCATGAAAAGATATAATGAAATATTTGCAGAAATGTGAGGGGTGTACTCACTTTTGTGATACACTGTATATACTGTATATATATATATATATATATATATATATATATATATATATATATATATATATATATATATATATATGTATATATATTGTTAGAAGTGGATTCAACTGAAGCCTTTTAAACCTATGTTGCTATGCAGCTTACATATACACTACAGTTTGACATTTCCATTTTTGGAGCGCTTTTTCGTTTCACTGTTTACTGTAAAATAGTCCTATAATTTTAAATGTCAGATTATGACTCTCTCTTTTGTAGAAACATGTCTATAATTTAAATAATGTTAAAACACTGTAGAGCTTTTACAGAAACACAGCTATTGCCTTCCAGGCTTACTCAGAGGTCATCCAGGCTAAGTGGTTTGTTGTTTTTCTAAGTTTTTGTCCCTGTAGAGGTCAAGAACCTATTTAGAGCATGAACTGATAAGATTAGGATTTCAGCCAGTGTTTAAATCAAATAGAACTAATGTTAAGTAGTGAGAGCACTTTTTTTAAAGCCATCACCTAAATGTAGAAATTGGCTAAATGAACAGAGTATGTGTGGGTATGATGTTTATGACAGCGTGCACTAAATTAGCCACATTCAGTAATTTCTCTCAGTTTATGTGTATGTAAATGTGCAATTACACTTCTGCGTGCTGTTTACATCCCTGCTTCATAAACGCATTACTACACACGCTCATGTATCCTACTGGCTTTTTTCCAGGCTGCTGCCGTAATCGTTCTCATTCACAACATACCTGGTTTGGCATGAGGCTCTTTAAATAGACAGTGTTGTCAGGACGTACTTGTCGCCCTGTTTAAAAAAACATGATGCACAAATGTAGTTTGAGTAAAAACGCATGTAAACATAATTTATTTTTTAAAAGATAGAAGCCATTGAAAAGAATGGCTGCGTCCGGAATCGCATACTTAGAGAGTACGTACTAGATTGGAGGAAGTATGCACTACTCTGCAGGTAAAAAAGTACATACTTCCAGTACAGAAGTATGCAGTATGCACACAACACTGCTACGCACTACATCCGCCATCTTTCCAACGTCAAGTGATGACGTGGGACGTGATGACGTAATATCACCATGGTTACAGACTCATTACAAACCCCACTCGCCAAACTTTTGGATATTTATCGTGTTTTTGTTATTAATTCGTCTTTAAAATGTTTTATTTTATTTATCTTACTTACACTTGTAAACAGAGGACCGCTATCTTTCTTGTTTCTTATTACGCTTCGAACGCCTACGCAGCTCCAGTTGCATTATGGGATACCTTAACGGACCGCAAGTGTGCATCGCTTGCATACTCAAACATGGCTGCCCAATAAGTAGGTCGTCCGGGTACTTCTCGCGTACCTCTTTGTGTATAATATGTATTCGGACATACTAACCGCTCTCGCGTACTCATTTCGCGTACTATTGAGTATGGAAGTATGCGATTCCGGACGCAGCCAATTACTTTCTCGTCTCTTTGTTTGTTTGTTTGTTTATTAGGATTTTAACGTCATGTTTTACACTTTGGTTACATTCATGACAGAAACGGTAGTTACTCATTACAAATCAGTTCTCAAGATTATATCGAACACAGTCATGGACAATTTTGTGTCTCCAATTCACCTCACTTGCACATCTTTGGACTGTGGGAGGAAGCCGGAGCTCCTGGAGGAAACCCACGTGGACACGGGGAGAACATGCAAACTCCACACTGAAAGGACCCGGACCGCCCTGCCTGGGAATCAAACCCAGGACCTTCTTGCTGTGAGGCAACAGTGCTACCCACTTAGCCACCGTGCCGCCCTCGTCTCTTTGTAAGTCAAAAATCTAATTTTCTATATTTAATTGTTAAGCCATTTTGTCTAACTAAACTTAACTAAACTAAGACTTGATTTGAGTCCTGTAGAATAGAAATCTTACAGGAGACTATAATTACTATAGGAGACTATAATCGCCAATAATTACAAAGTGAAAACAGGGTTTAATATGCAAAATATGCAGTTTTATTTTACTGACAAAAATGGTTTATATAGGGGTTACATATCTGTACACACCCTTTGCCTAATACTTGGTTGATGCACCTTTGGCAGCAATTACAGCTTCAAGGCATCTTGTGAAAGAAGCTACGAGCCTGGCACACTTGTTTCTGGACATTTTTGCCCATTCCTCTTGGCATATCCTTGCAAGCTGCATCAGGTTGGATGGGGAGCGTCGGTACACAATCATTTTCAGCTCCTTCCACAGATGTTCGATCGGATTCAGGTCCGGCCTCTGGCTGGGCCACTCAAGGACATTCAAAGCCACTCCTTTGTTCTCTTGGCTGTGTGCTTTGGGTCATTGTCATGTTGGAAGGTAAACCTTCGCCCCAGTTTGAGGTCCAGAGCTCTCTGGAGCAGGTTTTCTTCAAGGATCTCGGTGTACTTAGCTGCATTCATCTTTCCATCTATCAGGACTAGTCGCCCCGGTCCCACTGCTGAAAAACATCCCCACATCATGATGCTGCCACCGCCATGCTTCACTGGAATGGTATTGGCTAGGTGATGAGCAGTGCCTGGTTTTCTCCAGACGTGACGCTTGGTATTCAGGACAAAAAGTTCAGTTTTGGTTTCATCAGATCAGACCAGAGAATCTTGTTTCTTATGGTTTGAGAGTCCTCTAGGTGCCTTTTGGCAAACTCCAAGCGGGCTGTCAGGTGCCTTTTACTAAGGAGTGGCTTCCGTCTGGCCACTCTACCATAAAGGCGTGATTTTTGGAGTGCTGCCTAAATGGTTGATCATCTGATAGGTTCTCCCATAGATAGATAGATAGATACTTTATTAATCCCAAAGGAAATTAAGGCCTCAGTAGCAAGTTACATAAATCAATAGTAATAGTACACACTACAAGGATATGCTGGAGTTCTGTCAGAGTGACCCTCGGGTTCCTGCTCACCTCCCTGGCCAAGGCCCGTCTTCCCCGTAGCTCAGTTTGGCCGGGAGGCCAGGTCTCGGTGGATTTTTGGTGGTTCCAAACTTCTTCCATTTACAAATGATGGTGGCCGCTGTACTCTTTGGGACGTGTGAAGCTGCAGCAATCATTTTGTACCCTTCTCCAGATCTATGCCTTGACACAATCCTGTTTCTGAGGTCTGCAGATAATTCATTTGACCTTATGGCTTGGAGTTTGCTCTGATATGCACTGTCAACTGTGGGACCCTCAACTGAATTTAACACAGGTGGACTCCACTTAAATTGTAGAAACATCTCAAGCAGTATCAGTGAAAACATCATGCACCTCAGCTCACTTTTGGGTGTCATATCAAACTGTGTGCACACTTATGTACATATGATATTTTACATTTGATTACATTAAATTAGCACAAATGTATAAAAACCTGCTTTCACTTTGTCATTGTGGGCTATTCTGTGACAAAAATGAACAGATTGAAAAAATTTAGAAAATTGGAACATTTTAGACATTGTGAATTTTATTAGGGCTGGTAAAAGCCAAATACAGAATTTAATAGTCAGAACATTATACTACAGTCAGTAGCAAGGTCAAGCTCGGTGTGTTAGTAAGATCTGGATGTATTTGGCTGAAATGCTATGACGATGCCATTCTGACTCGTGAACATGTTTTTCGATGATATCTGAGTGACATTTACTGAATACAGTTAAGGGACTCTTGTCCTTGTTGGCAGTCGAGCTAGTAAGATAAATACACACTGTATCTGCTGATGTATCGATGGAGATAATAACACTGTAGAAATTGTACATAATCAATTCTAACAATTTGTAACACTGAAAAGGTCAGTTACATATTGATTATTACATTTCCAGATGCTCATTAACAGCGTTTATCTGTACATTTGTGTAAATATTTAACTGACCTTTTTGCTCAGGTTGTCTTACATTGTTAACAAATAAATAGGTAAGTCTATAAATTAGAGATGGGACGATCGATCGGCTACGAATCGGTATCGGCCGATTTTTAATCAAAATATGCTATCGGCGATCGGCGATATTTCCTAAAAGTAGCCGATCCGATCGTGTGATATATAAAGACCATGTTAAGTTAACAGCTCAGTGGATTGATCCAGACTTTGAGCTACGAAGCACCAACCATCACATCACCATTCATCAACAATCGTACAGAAACCATCGTGAAAGCTCTTACGATGTAATTTTGCTGATTGTAATATTTACTTTAAAAAGATAATTCAACCCGGTCACATCTGAGTCGATTCTATCAGCACGTTATATAAACTCCTGGTTCACTTTGGTAAATCGTAAGCGGTTCTTACTTGTGATGTAGATGAGAACAGAAAACGTTACAGAGCCGATCAGAGGCAAAAGTTTATTCATTACCAAATTCGTTAGTTCAGGATCATCTGCTGAACTTTTAGAAAACTTTTAGCTCCTTAGACGGAACGAGTCTGACTCGGTTACAGATCTGTGGTAATAGCAGTTTAATTAAGCTTTTTAATGAAGCTTTTTAATGTAAGAGAGTCACACAGAATGTTCTGTAGTAGCTGGTGTTTATTTAAAACCACGACATTTAATTAATAACAGTAAACACGGAGAGATAACTGAGAAGAGAAACTTACGCTTCACATAAAAACGGATCAACTCATGAATCAATGAATCACTTATAGCGATACTGTGAACAAAGCGTATCTTCTAAAGGCACAAACACACACACACACACACACACGCGCGCTGCTTCGGTTTATCTTCACTGTGAGGCTCTTTTTAAGTTTATTTACTGCTAATACCCTACCCCCCCGATCGGAATCGGCTATTGGCCGATGTCCCTGAAAGGAGATCGGAATCGGTGCCAAAAACCCAGATCGGTCCATCTCTACTATAAAGACTAAACTGACATCATTAAGTCTGTATAGAGTTTACAGTTTGTATAATCATATGCTTCAGGTTCTGATATTTTGCCTCGTGCAATCATGAAAATAATAAGTGTTTTACTTGTAAATACAACCTCGAATCAGAAAAAGTCGGGACAGCATGGAAAATGCAAATAATAATAAAACACAGAGTTTCTCACATTTATTTTGACTTTCATTTGATTGCAGACAGCATGAACCTGAGATATTTCATGTTTAATCTGCTCAACTTCATTTCATTTATTAATAAACATCCATTCCTGCATTTCAGACCTGCAACACATTCCAAAAAAGTTGGGACAATAAAGCATTTACCACTTTGTAACGTTGCTATTCTTTTTCACCACACTTAAAAGACGTTTTGGCACCGAGGAGACCAAGTGATTTAATGTTTCAGCTTTTATTTTGTCCCGTTATTACTGCAAACACGTTTTAAGATTTGCAACAGTACGGGGTCGTCGTTGTCGCATTTTTCATTTCAAAATTCTCCACACATTCTCTGTTGGGGACAGGTCAGGACTGCAGGCAGGCCAGTCCAGTACCAGTACCCTCTTCTTGCAGAGAACATCTTTATTTAACTCGTTACAAGGTGGTTTTGCATCGTCTTGTTGAAAAATGCTTGGACGTCCCTGGAAAAGATGACGTCTTGTTGCAGCACATGTTGCTCTAAGATCTCAGTGTACTTTTCTGCATTAATGTTGCCATCACAGAAGTGTAAATGACCTTTGCCAAGGGCACTGACACAGCCCCATACCATGACAGATCCTGGCTTTTGGACATGTTGCTGATAACAGTCTGGATGGTCCTTTTCGTCTTTGGTCCGGAGCACTTGGTGTCCATTTTTTTCCAAAAAAGACCTGGAATGCTGATTCATCTGATCATAATACACGTCTCCACTGTGTGATGGTCCATCCTAGATGCCTCCAAGCCCAGAGAAGTCAAAGCCGCTTCTGGACATGGTTAACATAAGGCTTCTTTTTTTTGCACAGTAAAGTTTTAAGTGGTATTAGTGCATGTAACTCTGTATTGTAGTGCTTGACAAAGGTTTGCCAAAGTAATCCCTCACCCATGTGGTTATATCAGCTATTGTTGAGTAGCGGTTCTTGATGCAGTGCCGTCTGAGGGATCGAAGATCATGAGCGTTCAGCTTAAGCTTGTACCCTTGGCTTTTACACACTGAAATTCCTCTTGATTCCTTGAATCTTTCAATGATATTACACACTGTAGAGGGAGAAATATGCAAATCCCCTCCAATCTTTCTTTGAGGTTCATTGTTTTTAAACATTTAATTAATTTTCTCACACATTTGTTGACAAACTGGAGATCCTCTGATCATCTTTGCTCATCAAAGACTCAGCCTTTCCTGGATGCTGCTCTTGTACCAAACCATGATTACAATCACCTGTTGACATCACCTGTTTGGAATCACCTCATTATTATTTATTTTTTTTCACCTCATTACTAGCCCTAAATTGCCCACGTCCCAACTTTTTTTTGGAATGAGTTGCAGGCCTGAAATGCAGAAATTGATGTTTATTAATAAATGAAATAAAGTTGAGCTGACAAAACATGAAATATATCAGGTTCATCATGTCTGCAATCAAATAAAAGTGCAATTTTGTTTTATTTCCATTTTCCATGCTGTCCCAACTGTTTTAGATTTGGGGTTTTTGTTAAGTCATAAAGTTTAAAGGGTAATTGAATAAATACCTAGAAATAAGTGTGTGTGTGTGTGTGTGTGTCTGTGTGTGTGTGTGTGTGTGTGCGCATAATAACTCAAATAAAACTGGAAATAAAAATGATAATAGATATTGTTCTCATACCTTAAGGCTTTTAGGCAACAAGCACGCAATATAAACTAAATTAAATGAAAGGACAAATTAAAGACATAAATAAAATTTAAATACAACCAAGAAAATAAATAAAAAAATAGTTGTCTTGTTTCTTGCTTAGAACAAATCCATGTGTTCCTCTGGGATTGACGTTTTTAGGATGAACTTGGGATCCTGATGCAACAGATGACACTGAAGTGAAACAGTGAATTGTGGCATTGCCAGCTACCTCCGAGTGCCCACTGCTCATATACAGATTAGGTTGTTATTTATAAACCTGGCTGTAAACAGAGATGGGGTAGAAACAATACACAGGTAAAGAAAATGTAGGGTTCATTTAATGCTCAAGGACGTGAGTGTAGTGATTAATGTTTAGGCAGATTTTACACAACAGCCCTGCTGCACGTCAATAACAAATCCATTACATATACACTTACAGGGGTTGGACAAAATAACTGAAACACCTGGTTTTAGACCACAATAATTTATTAGTATGGTGTAGGGCCTCCTTTTGCGGCCAATACAGCATCAATTCATCTTGGAAATGACATATACAAGTCCTGCACAGTGGTCAGAGGGATTTTAAGCCATTCTTCTTGCAGGATAGTGGCCAGGTCACTACGTGATGCTGGTGGAGGAAAACGTTTCCTGACTCGCTTCTCCAAAACACCCCAAAGTGGCTCAATAATATTTAGATCTGGTGACTGTGCAGGCCATGGGAGATGTTCAACTTCACTTTCATGTTCATCAAACCAATCTTTCACCAGTCTTGCTGTGTGTATTGGTGCATTGTCATCCTGATACACGGCACCGCCTTCAGGATACAATGTTTGAACCATTGGATGCACATGGTCCTCCAGAATGGTTCGGTAGTCCTTGGCAGTGACGCGCCCATCTAGCACAAGTATTGGGCCAAGGGAATGCCATGATATGGCAGCCCAAACCATCACTGATCCACCCCCATGCTTCACTCTGGGCATGCAACAGTCTGGGTGGTACGCTTCTTTGGGGCTTCTCCACACCGTAACTCTCCCGGATGTGGGGAAAACAGTAAAGGTGGACTCATCAGAGAACAATACATGTTTCACATTGTCCACAGCCCAAGATTTGCGCTCCTTGCACCATTGAAACCGACATTTGGCATTGGCACGAGTGACCAAAGGTTTGGCTATAGCAGCCCGGCCGTGTATATCGACCCTGTGGAGCTCCCGACGGACAGTTCTGGTGGAAACAGGAGAGTTGAGGTGCACATTTAATTCTGCCGTGATTTGGGCAGCCGTGGTTTTATGTTTTTTGGATACAATCCGGGTTAGCACCCGAACATCCCTTTCAGACAGCCTCTTGCGTCCACAGTTAATCCTGTTGGATGTGGTTTGTCCTTCTTGGTGGTATGCTGACATTACCCTGGATACCGTGGCTCTTGATACATCACAAAGACTTGCTGTCTTGGTCACAGATGCGCCAGCAAGACGTGCACCAACAATTTGTCCTCTTTTGAACTCTGGTATGTCACCCATAATGTTGTGTGCATTGCAATATTTTGAGCAAAACTGTGCTCTTACCCTGCTAATTGAACCTTCACACTCTGCTCTTACTGGTGCAATGTGCAATTAATGAAGATTGGCCACCAGACTGGTCCAATTTAGCCATGAAACCTCCCACACTAAAATGACAGGTGTTTCAGTTATTTTGTCCAACCCCTATACAGTATATAGTAAACCGGTAACACTGAGAAGATTAAATATCTACCCCCCCTCCTGGATCTAATGCATACAGAATTTAATTATTACTGGTATTCTTTGTATATATGATTTAAGTATATGTTTATTTACCCTCTCCTGTCACTGGAGCCACATATCAATTCATTGGCAAAGTCGGCCTTCCTCCAGCTTCAAAAGGTCACCCGTTCCTTTCGTTTAAAGCTGCTGAGACCCTGGTACATGCCTTTGTCACTTCCAAACTAGACTATTGCAATTCTCTCCTTTATGGACTTCCATCAAAATCCCTCCGACCCTTGCAGATTGCTCAGAATGCTGCTGCCCGAGTACTGACCCGGTCAAAAAAACATGAACATATCACCCCGGTACTTGAACAACTCCATTGGCTTCCAGTCAAAAAACTTATCCAATATAAAATTTTAATGCTCGCTTTCAAGGCACTTCATGGTCTGGCTCCCTTGTATCTGGCTCATCTTTTACAAAGCTATGTCCCTTCCCGCAGGCTAAGATCGTTTGATGCTGGTCTCCTTGTTATACCCAGGTTTAGGTTGACCACCATGGGTGGTAGATCATTTAGTGTTGCTGCCCCGACACTGTGGAACTCTCTTCCTCTCCCTCTTCGTCTCTCTTGCTCTCTCTCTGAGTTTAAATCTCTTAAAACGTTCTTGTTTACTCAACACTTTCATTCTCATGTTTCTATTTGATTGTTGTTCTTGACTGTAATCACTATGTGAAGCGTCCTTGGGTATTATGAAAGGCGCTATATAAGTCGAATGTATTATTATTATTATTATTTACCATAATAATAAAGTAGAAAATGAAAATATGTCACAATTTTTGCAGTAACAGAAATTAAGACTGAAATATTACAAATGTATAAATAATTAACCTCTTTGTTTAGTGTTTTGGTAGCTATCATTTGTTGCAAAAATGCTAATCAGATTAACAATTTAACCAGTCCTATATTTCTCTGATACTGAGCATAGTTATACAGTGGTACCTTGTACACCCTTCGTCGAGAAATTTGTACCCTTAAACTCAATAATTTCCTTAAGAATCAGCTTTTTAATTCAGTGTTTTTATATTATATCTGTGTTATTTTTAGTGTTTAAGTGTCAAAAACATGCCAATCATTTTACTTCAGCCTAAAATACACTATATTGCCAAAAGTATTCACTCACCCATCCAAATCATTGAATTCAGGTGTTTTAATCACTTCCATGGCCACAGGTGTATAAAACCAAGCACCTAGGCATGCAGACTGCTTCTACAAACATTAGTGAAAGAATGGGTCACTCTCAGGAGCTCAGTGAATTCCAGAATGGTACCGTGATAGGATGCCACCTGTGCAACAAGTCCAGTCGTGAAATTTCGTCACTACTAAATATTCCACAGTCAACTGTCAGTGGTATTATAACAAATGGAAGTGATTGGGAATTACAGCAACTCAGCCACAATGTGGCCTTCAGATTAGCTCAAGAACAGCTTCATGGAATGGGTTTCCATGGCCGAGCAGCTGCATCCAAGCCTTACATCACCAAGCGCAATGCAAAGCGTCGGATGCAGTGGTGTAAAGCACGCCACCCCTGGACTCTAGAGCAGTATAGACGAGTTCTCTGGAGTGACGAATCACGCTTCTCCATCTGCCAATCTGATGAACGAGTCTGGGTTTGGCGGTTGCCAGGAGAACGGTACTTGTCTGACTACATTGTGCCAAGTGTAAAGTTTGGTGGAGGGGGGGTTATGGTGTGGGGTTGTTTTTCAGGAGTTGGGCTCGTCCTCTTATTTCCAGTGAAAGGAACTCTTAATGCTTCAGCATACCAAGAGATTTTGGACAATTTCATGCTCCCAACTTTGTGGGAACAGTTTGGGGATGGCTCCTTCCTTTTCCAATATGACTGCACACCAGTGCACAAAGCAAGCTCCATAAAGAACACCTTTGGGATGAATTAGAGCGGAGACTGTGAGCCAGGCCTTCTCGTCCAACATCAGTGCCTGACCTCACAAATGCTCTTTGGGAGGAATGGTCAAAAATTCCCATAAACACACTCCTAAACCTTGTGGAAAGCCTTCCCAGAAGAGTTGAAACTGTTATAGGTGCAAAGGGTGGGCTGACATAATATTAAACCCTATGGATTAAGAATGGGATGTCACTCAAGTTCATATGGGTGTGAAGGCAGAGGAACCTATAACAGGTTTCCCATATATCCTTATGGGAAAAAAATATCTTGAAACTCAACACCTTTTAAACTCAACGCCAGTCCCAGAACTAATTGACGTTGAGTTTCAAGCTACCACTGTAATACATTTTGTAATACTGATGGTTGAACTTGATGCTTGGTTCTTCACTGTGATTTAATCCTTTTTTCAAGCATAAATGGGTGGCCGCAAGGCTGCCAGCAGAAGAACACAAGGAAATCACTTAGTGTTTTTCTTAAAGCCCCAGACTGAAGGAGTTCCTCATCCCACAGAGACCAGACTGCTCACTCATCACTGTCACACACCCTCTAATTCTCAGCATGAACTCTCTTATCTTTATTTAACTCGTCACACTGGGGCTGAAGAGTCTGCTCTCGAAACCCCAACATGGGGAACATCTCTGGGATCTCTAACAAGGAAGAGACATTTCCTGGAGTAGCGCATAAATATTTTAAAGAAACATGGTAGCGTTTCTTCCCCGTCTAATCTTTACCATTCATGACATCATGCAGTGATATAGTCCTTGGGCTGGTATAGGAATTGCAGAAATCTCTTATACTACATGTATTTGGATGTATCTAATCAGTATAGGAGCTGATTATACTGTATTATACAGGTATTATAACAATGTTATGTTGCCAGTACTTCACATATTATAAGAGCTATAACATCAATTATCTTAAGAGCTAAGAATGCATATTCACATAGCTGTCATGAGTTTTACCTGTACTGGTAACATAATAGTTTTATTCTGTCCAAAGTGACTTACAGTAGTGTGACAATATACAGTCAGCAATTAAAGGATAAAGGCCTAGTTTAAGGGACCAACAGCAGCAACCTGGCAGTGGTGGGGTTTGAACCAGTGACCTTCTGATTACTAGTGCAGTACCCTAACCGCTAGGCTACAACCGCCTCAACATATATGATGCTTATGTCTGTCTAAAGACTAAGTGCTTTTAAAATATGCAGTTTTGTGACTGATTTTGTTTACACCAAGTCGGTGTTATCTGGAAGCACTGGGTGCAAGGCAGAAATAAACCATGAGCAGGGCACCAGTTTATTATAGGACATCACACACTCACCTATTGACTTACTTACACTTAGGGGCAATTAAAATGAGCCACTCCACCTGCTGCATGTTTTATGATGATTTTAACAATATCATTAACACATATTGTCAAGTGCTTCTTTATTTACTGTGAGCTAATGTGATTAATCGAAATTCTGATATTCTGGCTAAAGTGAGTCTTAGTTCCTTTTTATGTTTGTTTGTAAAATGTGTGTAAAAAGGGGGTGGCACAATGGGTAACGCTGTTTTTTGGGGGGTTTTGTATGGGGTTGTTTTGCTTGTTTGTAGTCTCTATTGTTGATTGAATTTATTGTTAATCTGTCTTTTACTCGTTGGATGTCATTGTTTGTTTTAGTTTGATAAAAGAAAATCTTAATAAAGAAAATAACCAAAATATTAGCACTCTAAAAGACAAAAAAATCGCTGTAAAATTGTGAATGTACAGTATAAACATTTAGGCATAAGCATCTCTTACATGACCTTAAGTTTTTCTAAGAAAAAAAAGGTAAATAAATTATTTGAAGATACACTATATTGCCAAAAGTATACGCTCGTCCGCCTTCACACGCATATGAACTTGAGTGACATCCCATTCTTAATCCATAGGGTTTAACATGATGTCGGCCCACCCTTTGCACCTACAACAGTTTCAACTCTTCTGGGAAGGCTTTCCACAAGGTTTAGGAGTGTGTTTGTCATTTTTGACCATTCTTCCAGAAGCGCATTTGTGAGGTCAGACACTGATGTTGGAAGAGAAGGTCTGGCTCACAGTCTCTGCTCTAATTCATCCCAAAGGTGTTCTATCAGGTTGCGGTCAGGACTCGCTCATCCATGTCTTTATGGACCTTGCTTTGTGCATTGGTGAGATATCAATGTAAATTACTGTCATTAACTATCTGTTCTATTGTCTCTAATGTGATTTATCACAGTAATATCACAGTGGTTAAGGCACTAGACTAATAATTAGAAGGGTGCTAAGCCCCACCACAGCCCCATGCCGCAATAAAACCCCTGGCAGGGCTCTTAACTCTTAATTGTTCAAACTGCACTCGATCACAATTGTAAGTCACTTTGGATAAAAGCGTCTGCTAAATGCCAGAAATGTAAATGTAATGTAACACTGTTAAATAGTAGAGCATAGCTAGTGCAGAAAGATGTTGGCAGGGCTTATTAACTCATCTCCGAGAGGATTAAGAGATGCTAATGTTCCAGTGTTAATTGTGCTGCTTGAGGAATAATTACTCCAAAAAGAGACTTGAGTGGTTTCGTTGTAGCTATTGCTTGTGCTTTTCTGCTTTTGAAGTGCTTTATATAAGAATAAAATGACTCAATGTCCCTTGGTGATGGAATTAATGATGAATGCCTTTAATCCTGTACGTTTCCAAATCTGTTGGAGATTTATGGAGAAAGGTTCAGGATTAGGGTGGCCACATTCATAGTCACAAAAAGGAGGACATTACACCCCCAAAAGTAGGACGTCATACCTGGAACCCCCCTGCATGATACTGCAACACACAGAATGAAACCATAACCCATTTAACAGAGTTTTTGACCAATTTAAGCAAGAATTCTATGACAAATTACCGTTTTACTCACCAAATTTTGGCATTTTTACAGCGTTCCTGTGCATGAGAACTAGGGTTGGGCGGTATGACGATATTACCGTATACCGCGGTATTCAAAAATGGTGACGGTATTCAAAAATGGTGACGGTATTTTTTAAATGTGAAGCGCCAAATTTCTGCTTCAGGTTTACCTTGATAACTGAGACTTTAGGACATGCGCGCATCCACAGTGAGGGAGGGGTGGGAGGGGTAGGCGGTTGGAGCTCACTGATTGGCTGTGGGGTGATAACACAGAGAGACGAGTGAAGAGCCACACTGGCTAGCGTTAGCTGTGAGCTAACAAGCAGAAACTGAAAAACGGCTCGTCTTTTAATTTTTCAAAATCAACATTTTTTATCAGTTCAACCGGAAATGAACACAAGCGCGTGCATGCGCGGACATGTACTTATTTACTTATTTACTAAATATATCTTCAGTGTAAATCGAGCACAAGTGTTGAGAAAAAGGAGCAAACAGTAATAATAACGTTACGCCCAATCCGCTGTTCTGACTCTTGTCTGCCATAGATTTTCCTGCCTATGTAAGAACTATTTTTTCCTAAATAAAAGCGCTATATTAAGAAAAAAGAATGTCTCACCTGTCGGGTAATGTGAATTATAAAATATATTGTCTGGCCCTTTAAGAATATTAAGTACACTATAGGGCGTAGGAAGCGAGTGTGTAGGGAATAGATCGGATTTGTACCGTTTCTGTGCTCGAGTTTTGCACTGAGCTTGTGTGACATGTAAAGTAGCGTTCTCGTTAACCACTCAAATGTTTGGACTTTGAATTATTTTAACATTACTTTACATCACCGTCATCGCAACATGAACATTTACATTCATATTTTTTGTTACGGTGTAGAACTTAATTCTGGATTACAGGCATAACTAATCGTACACGTTCATACACTTTTAAGAAATATCTGTAACTATGAAGTAAGCAGTTAACTTTTGAAATATATTGAAGTGTGTAGCCTGCTATTATTCTGTTTTGTGTGGGCAGAGAGAGATTACAATGCCAAAATGTTGTGTGTTAATGTTTGTGTTAAAGTGTAATTGATACACATGCATTTATACTAACGCGTATTTATTATAGATCAGACAAGATAAGCAATGTTTGACGTTCAGATTGTTAAATCTTTTTATAATAAATCATTGAAATATTGTAATTACACTCAAGTGTGTACACTGTAAAGTTTGTCAGCGAACCCCCCCCCCCCCCCCCCCACGCGGTAATACCGTATACCGCGGTATTTCCTGAAGACGGTATGACGGTATGAAAATCGGCAATATCGCCCAACCCTAATGAGAACTGACTAATTGACTCAAGTAGAGGTGCATGCAGAACAGAGCGAGCGGGGGAAATTCAACCACCCAATCACAGACTAGCATTTAGAGGGCGGACCTTCTGCTGGCCAATCGCAGAGGGGTCCGTCCACGATAGGTAGCACCAGAGCGGTAGAGAGAACAGAGTGGCGACACTCTCATAGGGAACCGTTGGAAAGGGGGCGGGACATTTTTTCTGCGCAGCTTCCGGGTTGTGGAGCTCTGTATAGTTCCAAACAACCCATAGAGCCCCATTCATTTCCACTACTTATCCAGCATTTTTAGCTGTATGTTGCTTTGTTTTAAAACAATTATGAATTTAATGTCATTAATATACTTAATACTGTTATTGTTTAGCATTTGCTCAGCACTAAATGTTACATGTTTATCTTAATTAATAGGTATAACTGAATTTAGCTTATTCAGTTTAGCTTAATTAATGACACACGAGTCTTTTCACCTAAAATGAGTTGATTAATCAAGAGTCTTGTTACAGAAATGATAATAAAATATTAGAACCACAATAAATCATTATACTTTTACTTTCATACTTCAGTACATTTGAAGGTAAATTTAGTTTAGTACTTTAGTGGAGGTAAAGAGTATTTTTACTTTTACTACTACTTTTACTGGAGTAATATGTTACCTTGGATATCTCTACTTTAACTCAACTGCATGGTTTGTGTACCTTGTCCACCACTTACATTAGACAAAATGAACTAGTGCATATTCATAATGAATTCATTAATGTATTACATGTAGGAATCAATTATTAATCACTCATGAAATAAGAGATGAATGAATGCTTTTTCATGTACCTTAAAGGTACGGTAGTGTGTTTATCAATCTGTTCCTTCAGTGCAGGTAAACCTTATGAATCCAGCCACATGGTTTAGTGACATGAGTGTTTAGCCAAAATGATTATTATTATGAATCCTCAGGAAAGTGAAGGGAGATTAGTTTATGTAAAAAACAAAACATAAAAAAACTTTAATCTCTGTACTGTATATTGTCTCTACTACTTAATGATATCGCATTATGTAATGTATGCTAATATAATGTACTGTGTGTTAACAAGAACGACCTATTAACAAGTCATTATAAACATCAAGCTTCCACTTTATATACCAAATTGACATTAAAGCAGATGCAGTAAATGTAAACGCAGTTGAAAATACCCAGAAATTGTACAAATGTTTATTATTTGCCGTTTAATATTTCATTTACTGCTGCCTGTCCCATATGAGAACATGACAGCGCCGGGTTTGTTTGGAACTATCGGAGGGTTACATGAACCACGTGACCGCGTGGCGGCGAGATCAAGGAGTGTCGCAACTCTCTCTATCTACGGCTCTGGGTAGCACTATAAGCAGTCAAATGAGGCTGTTAAACCAATGAAATACAAAGCATTTGTTTTGACATGTACCTGAGCCAATGACAGATAATGTTGATAAAAAATGTAACCACTCCAAAAGGAGGATTTTTAAGTGTCCGTCCTAGCGTTGCATGGGCGGAGGACTGGCAGCTGAAAAAACGGACTGTCCGACCTAAAGCCGGACGGCTGGCCACCCTATTCAGTATACACTCAGTGTTAAAGTCTTTCTGACGTTGCTGAATTAGCACATAATAGCTAACTGTGCGGTGTCTGGATGTAAGCCTGACGTAGATTTTTTTTCAAAGAAAAAAACTTCAAGCTTGAGAGTTCGAATCTCAGCTCTGATAATGGCCAACCGGGCAAAGGTGTACACGGACAATGATTGGCCTAGAGAAGAAGGTCATATATATTTCTCATAGCTGCTGCAGTTTTGACCTCTGGTGGCTGATTGATGGCGCCTGCACAGAGACAGGGGAAATGGGGATTGATGTGTGACCCTCATACGAACTCATGGTACTAATCCCCATACAAACCAACCTCATGCAGGTGACAAGAAGTGGTCGGGACTGCACATGTGTCAGGACTGTACTGTGTGTACTGTATATATATATATACACACACCAATCAACCATAACATTTAAACCACCTCCTTGTTTCTACACTTACTTTCCATTTTATCAGCTCCACTTACCATATAGAAGCACTTTGTAGTTCTACAATTACTGCCTGTAGTCCATCTGTTTCTCTACATACCTTTTTGCCTGCTTTCACCCTGTTCTTCAGTGTTCAGGACCCCCACAGGACCACCACAGAGCAGATATTATTTAGGTGGTGGATCATTCTCAGCACTGCAGTGACACTGACATATGGTGGTGGTGTGTTAGCGTCAGACACAGCAGCGCTGCTGGAGTTTTTAAATACCGTGTCCACTCACTGTCCACTCTATTAGACACTCCTACCTAGTTGATCCACCTTGTAGATGTAAAGTCAGAGACAATCGTTGGTCACAGGACGCTGCCCACGGGGAGCTGTAGGCTGGATATGTTTTTGGTTGGTGGACTATTCTCAGTCCAGCAGTGACACTGAGGTGTTTAAAAACTTCCATCAGCGCTGCTGTGTCTGATCCACTCATACCAGCACAACACACACTAACCCACCACCACCATGTCAGTGTCACTGCAGTGCTGAGAATGATCCACCACCTAAATAATACCTACTCTGTGGTGGTCCTGTGGTGGTCCTGACCATTGAAGAACAGCATGAAAGGGGCTAACAAAGCATGTAGAGAAACAGATGGACTACAGTCAGTAATTGTAGAACTACAAAGTGCTTCTATATGGTAAGTGGAGCTGATAAAATGGACAGTGAGTGTAGAAACAAGGAGGTGGTCTGAATGTTATGGTTGATCTATCTATCTATCTATCGATCTATCTATCTATCTATCTACACTTTGCTTTGTGTACAAAGGCACAGTAATGCTGGTTCAGGAAACGCTCTTTCACAAACTGTTTTTGCAACGTTGCAAGCATATAATTTATTTTATATTGTTGTATTAATTTACTACACCTGTTTGCAGTTGTTGTGGCACATAAAATCAAGAAATAAAAGGGCTGTCCCGATATATCTGTCCACACAGTCTATGTACGACTATCCTCCATTTACTATATAAACTCTTCTTCTAACATTCCATCCTCCAGTGCCCACACAGACCAGCAGGTGAGGGTGCGGGTGGTGGGGGCTGTATTGGGATTGGTTTTATGAGTTGTGAACTGCAGTTCTCTCAGAATTTCCTGCACCTCATTAACTTTACTGGTCACACCTAGGGAAAAGCTTTAAGGGCATGCTTGAAAGTAAAATGAATCATTTAAATTTGTACTATTTTACTTAGGTACAGTAAGAAGGTGCTGACACTCCCTGTTTTTAAGGCTGACTTTAAACAGTTTTATTTTCACTGCAGTATTGTCAGTTCATGAAAGTTGGCCTACTTTCTGCAAACCTTCAATGAAACAAAAGTCTCAGTACTTGTGTTTAAAGTAAAGCTTTGAAAGAAGAATTAGGGCAAGGTGGGGAATAGAAATACTGGGTGAACTCACTGAAGATAATTTTTTAGGAAAGATGAATATTTTCACTATATTCCAGCACTTCACGTTGACATTTAACAATGTGCTTTGATGAGTATTTGAACATGGGTCACACAGAACTGCCGGCCTCCCATTTTTATTCCTTTTTCTTTCTGATAATGTCAGAGTTCGTTTGTTGGTGTCATTACATTACATTACGTGGCATAAATTTATCTAAAGACTCCTATATATGATTGGGAGGGATTTTTTTAAATCAGGATTTCAGCTAATAATGAAATATACACCAATCAGCCATAACATTATGACCACCTCTATGTTTCTATACACACTGTCCATTTTATCAGCTCCACTTACTATATACTATATAGAAGATGTTTTTAGCCTGCTTTCATCCTGTTCTTCAGTGGTCAGGACCCCCACAGGACCACCACAGAGCAGGTATTATTTAGGTGGTGGATCATTCTCAGCACTGCAGTGACACTGACATGGTGGTGGTGTGTTAGTGTGTGTTGTGCTGATATGAATGGATTAGATACAGCAGCGCTGCCTGAGTTTTTAAACACCTCAGTGTCACTGCTGGACTGAGAAGAGTCCACCAAACAAAAATATCCAGCAGGTCTAGAAGATGACCAACTCAAACAGCAGCAATAGATGAGCGATCGTCTCTGACTTTACATCTACAAGGTGGAACTAGGTAGGAGTGTCTAATAGAGTGGACAGTGAGTGGACACGGTATTTAAATACTCCAGCGGCGCTGCTGTGTCTGATTCATACCAGCACAACACACACTAACACACCACCACCATGTCAGTGTCACTGCAGTGCTGAGAATGATCCACCACCTCAATTATACCTGCTCTGTGGTGGTCCTGTGGGGGTCCTGACCACTGAAGAACAGGGTGAAAGCAGGCTAAAAACATGCAGAGAAACAGATGGACTACAGTTCTGTATGGTAAGAGGAGCTGATACAATGGACAGTGAGTGTAGAAATAAGGTGGTTTTATTGTTATGGCTGATCAGTGTATGTCCTCATTTGACATTACAGTAATTAACATATAGCTTTATACTGTATATGATACAATGATATAATTGATTGAATAATAATAATAATGATTGTTTTATTTCTTCTTCAATGTACTTGTATCTACAGACCAAACAATAAACAGTCTCTACGGTAACCTTATGTAATTATGGTTGTCAGTTCAGCAAAATTGGATTAATGTATACTTTTATTAAAAGTCAAGAATGATGTATTAAAGGCGATTAATTTGCTAAGCATTTGACACCGAACACTGATAAATGGATGGCTGGCTGGCTGGCTGGCTTGCATTAGGGTGGGGCAGCAGGAAGGTGGGCAGGCAGGAAGATAAAAAAGATATTTAAAATAATAAAAATATATATAAATGAAAAGAGAGATTCTTATTTTAAATAAATAAACAAAAAAAAGTAAGATTGGAATAATGATTAATGCAAATCAGTGTATTAAAGGAGGTTAATTCTCTTAGAATTTGACACTGTGTCACGTATCCAGCATGTGTGCTCCTGGGACTCGTGCACCTGCCACGCCCCCCTCACTGTGATTGGTCTCTGGCTTTTGTCCGTTTGCTCCTGTTTGTTTGCCCTTGTCTGTTTGTCCTTTTTCGTTTGCTCCTGTTTGTTTGTCCTTGTCCGTTTGCTCCTGTGTTTGTCCTTGTTCGTTTGCTCATGTCCGTTTGCCCTTGTTCGTTTGCTCCTGTTTGTTTGTCCTTGCCCGTTTGCTCCTGTCCGTTTGTCCTTGTCCGTTTGTCCTTGTCTGTTTTCTCATGTCCGTTTGCCCTTGTCCGTTTGTCCTTGTCTGTTTTCTCATGTCCGTTTGCCCTTGTCCGTTTGCTCCTGTTTGTTTGCCCTTGTCCGTTTGCTCCTGTTTGTTTGTCCTTGACCGTTTGCTCCTGTCCGTTTGCTCATGTGTTTTTCCTTTTCCATTTGCTCCTGTCCGTTTGCCCTTAACCGTTTGCCCCTGTTTTTGTTCTTGTCCGTTTGTCCTTGTCTGTTTTCTCATGTCCGTTTGCCCTTGTCCGTTTGCTCCTGTTTGTTTGTCCTTGTTTGTTTGCTCCTGTTTGTTTGTCCTTGTCCGTTTGCTCCTGTTTGTTTGCCCTTGTCTGTTTGTCCTTTTTCGTTTGCTCCTGTTTGTTTGTCCTTGTCCGTTTGCTCCTGTTTGTTTGTCCTTGTCCGTTTGCTCCTGTTTGTTTGCCCTTGTCTGTTTGTCCTTGTCTGTTTGCTCCTGTTTGTTTGTCCTTGTCTGTTTGTCCTTTTTCGTTTGCTCCTGTTTGTTTGTCCTTGTTCGTTTGCTCCTGTTTGTTTGTCCTTGTCCGTTTGCTCCTGTTTGTTTGTCCATGTTCGTTTGCTCCTGTTTGTTTGTCCTTGTCTGTTTGTCCTTGTTTGTTTGCTTCTGTTTGTTTGTCCTTGTTTGTTTGCTCCTGTTTGTTTGTCCTTGTTCGTTTGCTCCTGTTTGTTTGTCCTTGTCCGTTTGCTCCTGTCTGTTTGCTCATGTCCGTTTGCCCTTGTTCGTTTGCTCCTGTCCGTTTGCCCTTGTTCGTTTGCTCCTGTTTGTTTGTCCTTGCCCGTTTGCTCCTGTCCGTTTGTCCTTGTCTGTTTTCTCATGTCCGTTTGCCCTTGTCCGTTTGCTCCTGTTTGTTTGTCCTTGTCCGTTTGCTCCTGTCCGTTTGCTCATGTCCGTTTGCCCTTGTCCGTTTGCTCCTGTTTGTTTGCCCTTGTCCGTTTGCTCCTGTTTGTTTGTCCTTGACCGTTTGCTCCTGTCCGTTTGCTCATGTGTTTTTCCTTTTCCATTTGCTCCTGTCCGTTTGCCCTTGACCGTTTGCCCCTGTTTTTGTTCTTGTCCGTTTGTCCTTGTCTGTTTTCTCATGTCCGTTTGCCCTTGTCCGTTTGCTCCTGTTTGTTTGTCCTTGTTTGTTTGCTCCTGTTTGTTTGTCCTTGTCCGTTTGCTCCTGTTTGTTTGCCCTTGTCTGTTTGTCCTTTTTCGTTTGCTCCTGTTTGTTTGTCCTTGTCCGTTTGCTCCTGTTTGTTTGCCCTTGTCTGTTTGTCCTTGTCTGTTTGCTCCTGTTTGTTTGTCCTTGTCTGTTTGTCCTTTTTCGTTTGCTCCTGTTTGTTTGTCCTTGTTCGTTTGCTCCTGTTTGTTTGTCCTTGTCCGTTTGCTCCTGTTTGTTTGTCCATGTTCGTTTGCTCCTGTTTGTTTGTCCTTGTCTGTTTGTCCTTGTTTGTTTGCTTCTGTTTGTTTGTCCTTGTTTGTTTGCTCCTGTTTGTTTGTCCTTGTTCGTTTGCTCCTGTTTGTTTGTCCTTGTCCGTTTGCTCCTGTCCGTTTGCTCATGTCCGTTTGCCCTTGTTCGTTTGCTCCTGTCCGTTTGCCCTTGTTCGTTTGCTCCTGTTTGTTTGTCCTTGCCCGTTTGCTCCTGTCCATTTGTCCTTGTCCGTTTGTCCTTGTCTGTTTTCTCATGTCCGTTTGCTCCTGTTTGTTTGTCCTTGTCCGTTTGCTCCTGTCCGTTTGCTCATGTGTTTTTCCTTTTCCATTTGCTCCTGTCCGTTTGCCCTTGTCCGTTTGCCCCTGTTTTTGTTCTTGTCCGTTTGTCCTTGTCTGTTTTCTTATGTCCGTTTGCCCTTGTCCGTTTGCTCCTGTTTGTTTGTCCTTGTTTGTTTGCTCCTGTTTGTTTGTCCTTGTCCGTTTGCTCCTGTTTGTTTGTCCTTGTCCGTTTGCTCCTGTTTGTTTGCCCTTGTCTGTTTGTCCTTTTTCGTTTGCTCCTGTTTGTTTGTCCTTGTCTGTTTGCTCCTGTTTGTTTGTCCTTGTTTGTTTGCTCCTGTTTGTTTGTCCTTGTTCGCTTGCTCCTGTTTGTTTGTCCTTGTTCGTTTGCTCCTGTTTGTTTGTCCTTGTCTGTTTGTCCTTTTTCGTTTGCTCCTGTTTATTTGCCCTTGTCCCTTTGCTCCTGTCTATTTGCCCTTGTCCATTTGTTCCTGCAGTCTTAGTTTAGAGTCTAATGTAGTTTAGTTCGTTTGTTTGTGTTAGCTTAGCATAGGGTTTAGGGTCATGTTAATGTGTGTTTAGATTAGCTTTAACATGTTTAGCTTAGCATGTAGCATAGGTTGTGTGTTTGTGTCTTGCCTTGTTTAAACAGATGGACCACAGTCAGTAATTGTAGAACTGCAAAATGCTTCTATATGGCAAGTGGAGCTGATAAAATGGACAGTAAGTGTAGAAACAAGGAGGTGGTTTTAATGTTATGGCTGATCGGTGTATATCTATCAAATGCTCCAACTAAAGATTTTGCTCTATGTCACATAAGCCGTGGAGCTGAACACGATGGTTTTCACACAGACGTATTTAGTTTCAGTTTAATTTATTTCTCTTGTGGGGGTGTTTGGATAACAGAAACAATTCAGCACAATGTCATTCAGAAACATTGTTCTCAGGATTGTTTCCCAGAGGTTTCCAATCCTTGTTAACCTGCACAAAGTTGTTTAGTGGCTGTAAAATTTTACATCGAAGGGAGATGAGACTAAAGTCATGGATTCAATGACAAATTTCAATAATGATAATAATAATAATAATAATAATAGTAATGATAATAAAAAATAATTGTTGAGGCTTTAAAATGACATTAAAAGAAAATTCACAATGATTGTTAACTCTTCAGAGTGAACCTTTTAGATGGTGTTGATGTTGTTTGTTTGTTTATTAGGATTTTAACGTCATGTTTTACACTTTGGTTACATTCATGACAGGAACGGTAGTTACTCGATACACAAGATTCATCATTTCAATCATTTCAGATTCATGGAAAATTTTGTTTCTCCAATTCACCTCACTTGCATGTTTTTGGACTGTGGGAGGAAACCCACGCAGACACGGGGAGAACATGCAAACTCCACACAGAAAGTACCGGACCGGTCCAATTGCCAGATTGCGTCACGCTTCCTCTCCACCAATGTCGATTCCCGCTCCGATTGAGGAGAACGAAGCTAACCCACACCCCTCCGACACATGGGCAGCAGCCATATGCATTTTGTCACCCTACTTTGACGAGTGCAATGCGGATCAGCTCTGTGTACGGGGAGACACACCCTAAAAGCACTTTTTTCCCGTCTCTGTGCAAGCGCCATCAATCAGCCAGCAGAGGTCGTAATTGCATTAGTTATGAAAGACTCCTTATCCGGCTTTAATATCCCACCCCTATCTGAAGGAACAGGTCAATCGTTTTTATGTGGCCGCTCAGCCCAGCCAGCAGGCAGGTGTTCCAGCATGTGCTTTTACCGCTGCGCCACCCGAGCGGCCGAATCAGCCTTTTTCAACATGAAAATATCTAAAAATTGGTCCACCCTTACTCACGAACACTTGGAGACCTGCTTGAGAATTGGCATCAGTAGCTACTGTCCAGACTACATAAACCTGACTGACACCATTCAGTGCAAATCATCAGAATAAGGTTAGTGTGAGTTTTCCGGACCGCCCCACCTGGGGATCGAACCCAGGACCTTCTTGCGTGTTGATGTTGAAAAGGTTATAGAACAGCGGTGCCCAATACGTCGATCACACAGTGCACACTGGTAGATCGCTCCTCATTCAAACAGGGCAACGTGATTGACATGAAATGTGGCCACTGTTTCTTTAATTTGTTACCATAGCTACGCCTCAACCTACCTAAAGCACTGCTAATCTAGAAAGTTTTCATTCATCAGTAGCCAGTTTGCGCCATTTTTGCTTTTTTTTCTTTTGTAACCAAAAAAGGTTTGATTCGGGCAAGAACACTGCAAAGCCTCTGCTGAACAAATTTGGAACTTGCTGGCTGAGGAAAAATATCCAAACAGAAAGAAAATGTGCCTCATATATGACAGCATTTTTGTATCATCGTAATTGTGTGAATCAGCCTTTTTCAACATGTGAATAATTAAGTCTGAATATTGGTCCACCCTTACTGATACACTTGGAGATTTGTTTGAGAACTGGCATCAGCAGCTACTGTCCAGACTACATAAACCTGGCTGACACCATTCAGTGCAAATCATCAGAATAAGGTTAGTGTGAGTAATGATGAGCCTTTTTATAAAGTAAATCGTGATGATCTGTTGACTTAAATAGTAGATCTTAAGCCATGAAAATGTGGGCACCCCTGTTCATGGGTGTGTTCGAAAAGCTAGTGTACTGTCTACATAGGCAGCATTTTACGTCATCCTGTGCGCGCTCCCGAGAAGGAGGCTGTTCGAAATCCTAGATGCCTTAAAATCCACACTTCTGAGGCATCTTATTATTTCAATGTTATTTTGGCTCAAGAACGAGTGAGCATTGAACGCTGCCTTAGTGATGAAGACAATCCCAGCATTCATGGCTGACGGGGCGCAGAAACGAATGGAGTTATTTTCAAACGTAAATAAAATATTACTGATTTTTAACTTGTATAAACTTGTACCGAGTGTTTTTATTTGCAAGTTCGGGCTGTGGTGTGAAATTCTGTGGTGTGATTGACATTCAGCAGTACCTGGAATCAAGAGTAAAGTGTTGAAATAGGTCCTGTATTATTAAGTGCTGTCAAGGTAATTTAGACTCGTGACTAGAGTTTCTCTAGAAAATCCTGTTTTCTATTTGGGTCTTCGTGCTTCTTAATGGCTCATTTATTATTCCTGTAATTGTATCCATCCATCTTGCTGATGGCCGCCCTCATTTACCTTCAACTGTTCTGAACATAATTGCCTTAATCCACGTAAAAGATTGGCTACTCTAAATGGCCCCTAGGTGTAAGTGAATGAATAAGTGAAAGTACATGTTGTCATTTGATGGATTGGCAACCTGTCCAGGGTGTACTCCTTTCTGGCTATGGCACCGAACCCATCTTAGCTTATACCCCTTTTCCACCGATGCGGTTCCAGTTCCGTTTCGGTTCGCGAACTTGATTTTGAACCGGTTCTGCGTGTTTCCACCGAAAAAAGAGGTTCCAGACAGCGAACTTGCGTTCTAATCTGGCACCACAGAATACTTGGTTTTTCAGCGCGAACCGTGACTTCATCGCTGGGCGTGCCACAGTGTAGAGGTTTGGAGTGGACGTTTTCACATGAGACATTATAACATTATATAGAATTTAAACCACTTTCATATTTTAAAGTTCACCTGATTAAATTGTGAGCCAGTTTGCCGCTGACATTTTCAAAGCGATGAACTGTGTGTTATAACGTGGTAAAAGTGAGCAGGACAGTATAAACACTTAAATAAAGCGTAACGTGGCTTCTTGTACTAAAACGATGAGAGATGAATTTGGGCAGCACAAGAAAGCGAAGAGCAAAACGCTTCTCACGTCAATGAACTAAAGAAAACAACAACTGCAACAAACACGTCTACGTCTTCTTATCACCAATAGCTGAGCGATGTTTTTTACATAAAATCGAACAGCACAAATGCTCGCACATAATCTACACATTCCGCCATCATGATACTACTCTTTACTCTCGTTGTGTAACGCCCACCATTGATGACGCAGGCTTGGTTCCCAAAAACTGGTGGAAACGCAGGTCGGTTCTCTAAAAAACACCAAAGTTCGAAGAAACCTGAACAGAACCGGTTCAAGAACCAGAGTTTTTTGGTGGAAAAGTGCTATTAGTGAAAACAAGCCTAGAGAAAAACCATGACGGTGAGGCAGGAATACATCAAGGACAGGGTGCTGAGTCATTGCAGAGAATAATACACTCAACAATTCAACTTCTTACTCACAAAATAGAGTAGCTATATGACTACTGCCATATTTTAATCTGCTGACAAGTAGGAAATCCACACAGATATGGGAAAACCTTAAACCCCTAATAGACATTTACAACAAGGAGAAGGATTAAACCCAGGTCCTTATGCCCAGTGAGCAATGTGGCACCCACACTGCCTTGTGATCAATTATATCAAACAGGTGGAGAAATACACATAAAAACCCACCACATGATGGAAGAGTCTCCTGGTATCAGGTGTGTGTGCACAGGCAGGTAGAGTGTAAATAACAGACTAAGGCAACATGACAACAACTGAAATCACTTTTTGATTAATATTGACAGAGATGAAGGTGTTTGTCTTTTTTTTCTTCCACTATGAATAATTTTGTGGGGTCCTCAATGTTAAAATTGGGGAATGTGACCGAACTACAATATCCAAAGTGCATGGCATGTGCATGTTGTTGATCTGTACTGTAAACCTCAATAAACCTGAGATATTCCATGTTTTGTCTGATCAACTTCATTTCATTTATTAATAAACATCCATTCCTGCATTTCAGGCCTGCAACACATTCCAAAAAAAGTTGGGACGGTAAAGCATTTACCACTTTGTAATGTTGCTATTCCTTTTCATCACACTTAAAAGACGTTTTGGCACCAAGGAGACCAAGTGACTTAGTGTTTCAGTTTTTATTTTGTCTCATTCTTCCTGCAAACACGTCTTAAGATGTGCAACAGTACGGGGTCGTCAGTGTTGCATTTTTCATTTCAAAATTCTCCACACATTCTCTATTAGGGACAGGTCAGGACTGCAGGCAGGCCAGTCCAGTACCTGTACCCTCTTCCTCCGCCTTTGTAATGTGTGCAGCAGGTGGTTTTGCATTGTCTTGGTGAAAAATGCTGGACGTCCTGGAAAAGATGACGTCTTGAAGGCAGCACATGTTGCTCTAAGATCTCAATGTACTTTTCTGCATTAATGCTGCCATCACAGAAGTGTTAATGACCTTTGCCAAGGACACTGACACAACCCCATACCATGACAGACCCTGGATTTTGGACTTGTTGCTGATAACAGTCTGGATGGTCCTTTTAGTCTTTGGTCTAGAGTACATGGCATCCACTTTTTTTTCCAAAGAAGACCTGGAATGCTGATTCATCTGACCAGAATACACGTTTCCACTGTGTGATGGTCCATTCTAGATGCCTATGAGCCATGGTTAACATAAGTCTTCTTTTTTGCACAGTAAAGTTTTAAGTGGCATTAGTGCATGTAACTCTGTATTGTAGTGCTTGATAAAGGTTTGCAATAATCAGCTATTGTTGCATGGCGGTTCTTGATGCAGTGCCGTCTGAGGGATCGAAGATCATCACAGACATTCAGCTTAAGCTTGTACCCTTGGCCTTTACACAGTGAAATACCTTGAATGGTTTAATGATATTATGCACTGTAGAGGGAGAAATATGCAAATCCCTTCCAATCTTTTTTGAGGTACATTGTTTTTAAATATTTCAATCATTTTTTCACACATTTGTTGACAAACTGGAGATCCTCTGATCATCTTTGCTCATTAAAGACTAAGCCTTTCCTGGATGCTGCTCTTGTACCAAACCATGATTATAATCACTTGCTTGGAATCACGTCATGATTTAGTTTTTTCACCTCATTACTAGCCCTAAATTGCCCCTGACCCAACTTTTTTGGAATGTGTTGCAGGCCTGAAATGCAGGAATGGATTTTTATTAACAAATGAAATTAAGTTAAGCAGATAAAACATGAAATATCTCAGGTTCATCCTGTCTGCAATTCAAATGAAAGTCAAAGTAAATGTAAAAAACTCATTTTCCATACTGTCCCAACTTTTTCTGGTTTGGGGTTGTAATAATAAAACTAAAAAACTACACTAACCAGTGATTAAATTTGCTGACTGAGGTTAAACCATATTTTGTCTATTAAAAACCCCAATTAAAATGGCACAGTATTAATTCATTTAAATTTCCTCAACCTCTTTATCCTGGCCCAGGTTGCAGCAGGCCTGGTCACACCAGTAAACACTGCCCACAAGGCAGTAATACCCTGGAAAGGACAGCAATCCACTGCACATTTTTTTATTCTTTAATTTAATATTGTAATTTTCTTTATTTATAAAAATAAAATCGTGCCTCTTGACATACAGTATGTGCCATCACTGGTTCTCTTATTATCTCCCAAAACCCAACTCTAGTCATGCTACACTATTATGTGAATAATCCACTACATGTGCAGGTTCAGAATTGACCCAGTCCTGTGCAAGGATGGACACTGCCAGAAGCGCTGCTGGAGTTTTTAAACACCTCACTGTCACTGCTGGACTGAGGATAGTCCACCAACCCATGGGCAGCATCCTGTGATCACTGATGAAGGTCTAGAAGATGACCAACTCAAACAGCAGCAATAGATGAGTGATTGTCTCTGACTTTACATCTACAAGGTGAACCAACTAGGTGGGAGTGTCTAATAGAGTGGACAGTGAGTGGACACGGTATTTAAAAACTCCAGCAGCACTGCTGTGTCTGATCCACTCATACCAACACAACCCACACTAACACACCACCACCATGTCATTGTAACTGCAGTGCTGAGAATGATCCACCACCTAAATAATATCTGCTCTGTGGTGGTCCTGACCATTGAAGAACTCGGTGAAAGCCGGCAAAAAAAATATGTAGAGAAACAGTGAGTGTAGAAACATGTAGAAACCTTATGTTATATATACAGTATATATATACAGGGGTTGGACAAAATAACTGAAACACCTGTCATTTTAGTGTGGGAGGTTTCATGGCTAAATTGGACCAGTCTGGTGGCCAATCTTCATTAATTGCACATTGCACCAGTAAGAGCAGAGTGTGAAGGTTCAATTAGCAGGGTAAGAGCACAGTTTTGCTCAAAATATTGCAATTCACACAACATTATGGGTGACATACCAGAGTTCAAAAGAGGACAAATTGTTGGTGCATGTCTTGCTGGCGCATCTGTGACCAAGACAGCAAGTCTTTGTGATGTATCAAGAGCCACGGTATCCAGGGTAATGTCAGCATACCACCAAGAAGGACAAACCACATCCAACAGGATTAACTGTGGACGCAAGAGGAAGCTGTCTGAAAGGGATGTTCGGGTGCTAACCCGGATTGTATCCAAAAAACATAAAACCACGGCTGCCCAAATCACGGCAGAATTAAATGTGCACCTCAACTCTCCTGTTTCCACCAGAACTGTCCGTCGGGAGCTCCACAGGGTCAATATACACGGCCTGGCTGCTATAGCCAAACCTTTGGTCACTCGTGCCAATGCCAAACGTCGGTTTCAATGGTGCAAGGAGCGCAAATCTTGGGCTGTGGACAATGTTTTCCCCACATCCGGGAGAGTTACGGTGTGGAGAAGCCCCAAAGAAGCGTACCACCCAGACTGTTGCATGCCCAGAGTGAAGCATGGGGGTGGATCAGTGATGGTTTGGGCTGCCATATCATGGCATTCCCTTGGCCCAATACTTGTGCTAGATGGGCGAGTCACTGCCAAGGACTACCGAACCATTCTGGAGGACCATGTGCATCCAATGGCGGTGCCGTGTATCAGGATGACAATGCACCAATACACACAGCAAGACTGGTGAAAGATTGGTTTGATGAACATGAAAGTGAAGTTGAACATCTTCCATGGCCTGCACAGTCACCAGATCTAAATATTATTGAGCCACTTTGGGGTGTTTTGGAGAAGCGAGTCAGGAAACGTTTTCCTCCACCAGCATCACGTAGTGACCTGGCCACTATCCTGCAAGAAGAATGGCTTAAAATCCCTCTGACCACTGTGCAGGACTTGTATATGTCATTTCCAAGACGAATTGACGCTGTATTGGCCGCAAAAGGAGGCCCTACACCATACTAATAAATTATTGTGGTCTAAAACCAGGTGTTTCAGTTATTTTGTCCAACCCCTGTATATACATATATATATTTTTTTGTTTTTATATAAATACTTCAAACCTTAACTTACCATCTATCATAGGAAATTGTGTTGAAAATTTACACTGCCCTGGACATCGGTCAGGTTGCTGGAGAATCCACCTGTATATGCTGGGAAAGAACTTATCAAGAATGAGAGGGACTGCTCACTGTGTACCTTTTTATTTAAAATGAATATAAATTTAATGTATATATATATATATATATATATATATATATATATATATATATATATATATTAAAGGAAACTTGCAGATTTATTTCCACATCAATTTTGAAAAGTAGCCCCGTAATCCACGATGCACAATCCCACAATATATTCCTACCAGTTTACCACATTGACTGTAAACAGGTGAGCGAGCCGCTGTCACCATGTTTGCCCGACGCAGACATAGTACAGTACTGACTTCTCTACCATCTAACAGCACTTTGCTGGGATCAATGACTTTCCCCTCTTGTTTTTGGAAACTGTTCCAGTTAGTAAGGGTGTAGAAGTACACACTGTCACCCTTCTGTACTTTACTGACTCGGTTTTGTAAGCCCTCCCCGAGCGGACTAGTATTCCCAATCAGCTTAATGAAGCCCAGATCTCTAAGTGGGTAGATGTTACAGGACTTGGTGAATTTAGCCGGATAGATCAGCATCGTGTCTTCAGTCTGGAAGAGCATGTTTATTTCAGCGTTGTATTCACCCTCAATAATGTGGTAGGCAGTGAGGACATGACCAGATCCATAATAGCACCCAAGACCGGTGTTGATTCTCATGTCTGAGTTTGGGATGTGGATTCTGCAGGGTAATTCAGTAGGCAGCACCAGATTCATGTTATGGTCATATGCAGAAACTTTCCCTTTATGGAAAACAGCTGGTCCCTCGATAAAATGTGAACCATGCAAACATCTGTGGCCAATCAGTCTTTTCCACTCAGGTACAAACTGGTGCATTTTAAATGTTTTAGATCCCCAGTTGTTTCCATGCAAATAATTCTGGTGCATTTTAAATGTTTTAGATCCCCAATTGTTTCCGTTCAAATAATTCTGGTGCATTATTTTTCCATACTGAATGCCATTGCTAATTTTGTTTGAAAATAATCCCTTAAATAAAGTAGTACACAGATTTGACTGCCCATTTTGTTGGTCCGGAGATTCTCCAGTTAGTGTGCTGACGTTTTGAAAGGCAGTGGTCTTAGGATGTATCGAACTGCTATGCAAAACATCATTGAATTGTTTGTTCCATTGAATGTTGGGCCTACTTAGCACCTGGAAAGCCTAGATAAAAAAAAATAAATCATTATAATTATAATAATATAACAACAACATTAATGATAACACACACCAATAGCAATACACAACAATAACAACAACAGCAATAATAATAATAATACTAATAATAGGGCGACACAGTGGCTGGGTGGGTAGCACTGTCGCCTCACAGCAAGAAGGTCCCGGGTTCGATCCCCAGGCGGGGGCGGTCCGGGTCCTTTCTGTGCAGAGTTTGCATGTTCTCCCCGTGTCTGTGTGGGTTTCTTCCGGGAGCTCCGGTTTTCTCCCACAGTCCAAAGACATGCAGTCAGGTTAATTGGAGACACTGAATTGTCCTATAGGTGAATGGGTGTGTGTGTGTGTCCAGGGTGTTACTGTGTGCCTTGCGCCCATTGAAAAGCTGGGATAGGCTCCAGCACGCCACCCGGCGACCCTAATTGGATAAGCGGTTAAGAAAGTCAGTGAGTGAGTAATAATAGTAATAATAATAATAATAATAATAGTAATAATAATAATATTGTAATAATAATATTAATAATAATATAATAATAATAGTAATAATGATAATAATAGTAATAATAATAATAATACTGTAATAATAATAGTAATAATAGTAATAATAATATAATAATAATAACAATAATAATAGTAATAATAATAATAATGAATACTTGCCCTGCGCAAAAACATGTTATATAGTCTTAATAAATTAAATTGTTATATATTAAATGTCACTAACAGCTATCAGAAAGCCCTGTTAACAGAATGTGTCTAACAACTCCTCACTGCAACATTTAAAGCCCCCTGCATGGAATAGAACTTGTGATAACAGGTTGTCATAATGCTAAAACTTTGCTCACTCCCCATTCAAATATGCTCCACTGAATACAGTATATAAAATAACACATTACACCTGGTCATTTAATGTATAAAAATACGTTTTAAATATTGATTTCACACTTTTTATGTTCCAAATCAGTGCACTACTAATGTGGATCTCAGACTGCAATTTTCACCTGCACGAGTCGAGTTCATACATACCCATCAGCACTGTGCACGGAGAGCCACACCCTGATCAGCATTATTCCTCAGCCCTGTGCAGGCGCCATCAATCACCCAGCAGGGGTCGTAATTGCACCAGTTATGAAACTGAGGACCTACGAGCCGGCTTTCCCCCAACCCTATGAACAACAGCCAATCGCTGTTCATGCTGCCGCCCAGCTCATCCGGATGGCAGAGCTTAGACTCGATACGATGCATTCGAAAACCCAGCTCTGGTGCGCTACTATCTTACCGCTGCGCCACCTGAGCGGCTTGAGTGTGTATACAGTAGTTAAGCACTGGGTTATAGTTATGCACTGACTTGCCAGTTTATTCATTTATTAATTATCTGTTTTACCACCACTTTATCACATTTAGGGTCACGGTGGATTCAATTCACTGGACAAAAGGGAGGAAACACCCCGGACAGATCACCAGTCCATCACACACACACACATTCATACCTAGGGGACTGTTAGTATCTCCAGTATAACCTGCCTGCATGTCTTTAGACTGTGGGAGGAAACCGGAGCTCCCGGAGGAAACCCACGCAGACATGGAGAGAACATGCAATGCAAAACAAACCCAGGACCTTCTTGCTGTAAGGCGACAGTGCTACCCACAGTAGTTAGCAGCACAATAACAAGCAGTGCTAAATGCCGTCTCTATCACTAAGGCTGGCATGATAGCAGTCTTTCATCATTTATTCATATTCACTACACGCTTTGGAGTATTTAAAGGAATCCCCCAAACACAATGATCTGTACAGCACCCACTGCACCAGTTGCCACCATACTGCCACCATAGAGCATCAATAAAAATCATTACAGTTAAACATAGCCGAGGATTTTGCTTTTATATGGTGTCTGCTGCATTAGTTAATATTTTATTTTGCCTACTACATTTTTCACAAAGTTGCACACATTGAAGCATTCTGCTTGTAAATGAATGAGTCCCTCTTTAATGCTCCTTTTAAACCTGTATCGTGGCTCAGCTGCTCAATCTGAGCACTGCAATGACACTAAAGAGTGTGTTGCCCTGATATAAGTGTATCAGGTACAGCAGTGTTGTTGGGATTTTGTTAGGAAAAAAATAAGAGAGTAATTTAAGGAGAAGAAATTCTGGAAGTCTGGGACGGGTGCTCCATATATGCCCATGTGAGGGTCCTCTGGGTACTTCAAGTTCTGTTCACCTCAATGAGCAAGTAATGGAAGTTGTAGTCTAGCGGTAAGGGTACTGGACTAGTTATCAAAAAGTCACTGGCTCAAGCCTCACCACTGTCAGGCTTTCACTGTTGGGCCCTTGAGCAAGGCTCTTAACTTTCAATTGCTTAGATTGTACACTGATCAGCCATAACATTAAAACCACCTCCTTGTTTCTACACTCACTGTCCGTTTTATCAGCTCCACTTACCATATAGAAGCACTTTGTAGTTCTACAATTACTGAATGTAGTCCATCTGTTTCTCTGCATACTTTTTAACCTCTTTTCACCCTGTTCTGTAATGATCAGGACCCCCACAGAGCAGGTATTATTCAGGTGGTGGATCATTCTCAGCACTGCAGTGACACTGACATGGTGGTGGTGTGTTAGTGTGTGTTGTGCTGGTATGAGTGGATCAGACACAGCAGCGCTGCTGGAGTTTTTAAATACCGCATCCACTCACTGTCCACTCTATTAGACACGCCTATCTAGTCGGTCCAGCTTTTAGACGTAAAGTCAGAGACGATCGCTCATCTACTGCTGCTGTTTGAGTTGGTCATCTTCTAGACCTTCATCAGTGGTCACAGGACGCCGCCCACAGGGTGCAGTTGGCTGGATATTTTTGTTTGGTGGACTATTCTCAGTCCTGCAGTGACAGTGAGGTGTGTAAAAAGCGCTGCTGTGTCTGATCCACTCATACCAGCACAACACAAACTAACCACCACCATGTCAGTGTCACTGCAGTGCTAAGAATGATCCAACACCTAAATAATACCTGCTCTGTGGTGGTCCTGTGGGGGTCCTGACCATTGAAGAACAGAGTAAAAGGAGGTTAAAAAAAGTATGCAGAGAAACAGATGGACTACAGTCAGTAATGGTAGAACTACAAAGTGCTTTTATATGGTAAGTGGAGCTGATAAAATGGACAGTGAGTGTAGAAACAAGGAGGCGGTTTTAATGTTATGGCTGCTAAATGCCAAAAATGTAAAATGTAATGCTCTGCAGTGGTAGTGCCACGCCTAGGTTGTATTCCTGCCATGCACCCAGTGTTTAGTCCAGTAGGCTCCAAATTGAACAGAAATTGATACAATTAGGGGCATTAAGAAGTTCTCAAAGATTCATGTAATATTCATAGTAAAAATGGCTATTTTGGTTACCTGTGATCTTTCTTCCCTCCAGTGAAGGCTGTCATGACATTTGGACTACATTAGATATGACTACACAGTCACATCTTACAACCTCACAGTCAGATGTCAGTAAGAGGTAAGACCTGCCATCCCCTATTAACTCCACGTTATTCTTTTCCATGGCAAACCAGACTTCATATGTTAGCTCGGATCATGACTGACAGCTTGTGTGCCACCAGTACCTGCCCATCTCGAAGTACCTCGCTTACAAAGAAAAAAAAGCATGTCATTACATTAGGAACTTTTGCTCAAACATTTTGCTGACAATGAAATACCATTTGCGTGAACGGATTAAAAGCCAGTGACCTTTTTATTCTGAAAGCGCTAATGCTGCTCAGCTGAGCTTCGCCGTTTTGACTTTCTCGCCCCGTAGTTTATTATTCGTCAGGCTGGTCACTGTAGCCGGGTTGGAAAAATGTCACGGTATTTATAGAGGCAGGAATGACTGACAGTACTGAGTACAAGGTGGCATTATATAGCTGTCATGTCTGTGCTGGTATTTAAAGAATTTCTGACATTTACGGCTGTTCTGTAACCTCAGAGCACCGAGGACACATCTTTCTCAGTCCTCTTAATCCATTAGATTTGGTCTTTTTATTTTACTGTTTTTATCAGTCTTTTTCTTTATGGTAATCTTTTCATCTATTAGGATGTTATATGTGGGCAATATTTGCATAAAAATAAGCTTTAGGATGACGCAAGCTGCATCCACGATAAAGAAATGCAGTTTGCATTGTGTGGTTGAACTAGGGTGAATCTGAAATATTTGTTAGGAGAAATGTATGCTAGATTATCCCTGTATTGACATTTTTGACAGTAAAACAGATCAGGCATAACATTATAACCACCTTACTAATATTGTGTTGTTCCCCAAAACAGCCCTCACCCATCGAGGCATGGACTCCACTAGACCCCTGAAGGTGTGCTGTGGTATCTGGCACCAAGATGTTAGCAGTAAGTTGTGAGGTGGGGCCTTCATGGATTGGACTTGTTTGTCCAGCACATCCCACACACGCTTGATTGGATTGAGATCTGGGAAATTTGTATACCAATGCAACACCTCAAACTCGTTGTTGTGCTCCTCAAACCATTCCTGAAGCATTGTTGCTTTGTGGCACGGCGCATTATCCTGCTGAAAGAGGCCACAGCCATCAGGGAATACCGTTTCCATGAAAGGGGGTACATGGTCTGCAACAATGCTTAGGTAGGTGGTACGTGTCAAAGTAACATCCACATGGATGGCAGGACCCAAGGTTTCCCAGCAGAACATTGCCCCAAGCATCACACTGCACCATGTGTTCCCCAGGTAAGCGACGCACACACACCCGGCCATCCACGTTATGTAAAAGAAAACATGATTCATCAGACCAGGCCACCTTTTTTTATTGCTCCGTGGTCCAGTTCCGATGCTCACGTGCCCATTGTTGGTGCTTTCGGCAGTGGACAGGGGGTCAGCATGGGCACCCTGACTGGTCTGCGGCTATGCAGCCCCATACGCAACAAACTGTGATGCACTGTGTGTGTATTCTGACACCTTTCTATCAGAACCAGCATTAACTTCTTCAGCAATTTGAGCTACAGTAGATCATCTGTTGGATCGGACCACGCGTGCATCAATGAGCCTTGGCCGCCCATGACCCTGTTGCCGGTTTACCACTGTTCCTTTCTTGGACCACTTTTGATAGATACTGACCACGGAGAGCTGCAGTTTTGGAGATGCTCTGACCCAGTCGTCTAGCCATCACAATTTGGCCCTTGTCAAACTCACTCAAATCCTTAAGCTCGCCCATTTTTCCTGCTTCTAACACATCAACTTTGAGGATAAAATGTTCACTCGCTGCCTAATATATAATCAGTGTTGTTCACTTCACCTGTCAGTGGTCATAATGTTATGCCTAGTCGGTGTAAGTATACCATGGGATTCTATCCTTGGATTTCAGTGATATTTTCTGTGATTGAATCACTGGGACACACTATGATTACTTTTTGACCTTGGCAAGATCCTATATTTTTCAAGTACTTTTTTTTAATAAATGCAGTCAAACCAGCCCAATTCACATGACCAAATAGAGGTCACCAGCTGTAGTCAATCAAAATTGCTAATGTCTCGACACAAAACTACATTTAATTATAGAATTTTTTTGCACCATATTTATAGTTTGACCCAGCGTTAAAAGAACTAATGTTAGTGACTCAAAAAGATTCTGACCCCTAGACTTTTTGGATGTGTTTGTGTTTTGGATTTGATATTGAATAGATACACAGTAGAGTCACATATTATGACCACCAGCTAATATCCAGAGTAACAGCAGCACAGACAGCAGCTAGACGTGCTAGGAGTGACTCACTAAGGTCCTGGTAGGTTGTCACAGGTATCTGGAGCCATGCTGACTGCAGTGCATCCCACAGCTGCTGGAGGGGGCGTGTGGGATTCATAGAGTAAACACGATGATCGAGGTGGTCCCACAGATGCTCAGTTGAGTTCAAGTCTGGGGAATTAGGGGGCAGGGTAGTACTTGGAAGTCTTGGTCATGCTCTTCCAACCAATGTTGGACATTTCTAGCCATGTGACATGTCGCATTGTAATACCATTCCCCTTCTGTAGACCGATGCACAACCTGAGTGCAAGAATCTAATGCAAAAAATAAATAAATAAATAAAAAATAAAAATAAATAAAACAATAATAATAAAATAATATAAATAAATAATAAAAAAATGAATGAATAAATAAAATAATAATAATAAAATAAATAATTTAAAATAAAAAATGAATAAATAAATAAAATAATAAAATAAAATAATATAAGTAATTAAAGAAATAAAGAAATAGGGGTGCCCAGGTGGCGCAGCGGGATATTCCGCTAGCACTCCAGCACTGAGTTTCTGAACTCCTCGGTTCAAAACTCGGTGTTGCCACCGGTCGGCTGGGCGCCATCTGGCGGGCATAATTGGCAGTGCCTGCGGCAGATACTAATTTGCCGCTGTATCTGCAGGGTGGGGACCGAACTATGTGTGTGTGGGTGTGTGGGTGTGTGGGTGTGTGGGTGTGTGGGTGGGTCTTCATACGCTGTGTAAGGACCCTGATTGGCGGAAGAGACAGCTGTGCAGAATGCAGGAGCGAGAAGAGAAGGGCTGTGCACGTGTCGGAAGAGGCGTGCACAGCGACGTTAATGGTTAATGGCTAGCCAACAGATGACTGATGGCTATCAGTTAAATAAATCAATACATTTATAAATGAATACATTTACATTTCCCAGTTGGAGGCATTAAGTTCCATAAAGAACTTTGGTGTGAAAGAACACGACTGGCCTGCACAAAGCCTGTGAAAGACCTTAACCTCATCTGACACTTTGCAACATGCTAGAACTTTATCACTAAACATCACGTCCCAATCTGCTCCTCCAGTTATATGGAAGTCATTTTCCTATTCATTATTTCATAGTTTTGTTTTGAACACATTATTCCGTCACCTTTCCTCCTCTCTGCTTTCTTTTTTATATATCTCATTCTATATATAATTATTTTCCCTTTTTTTTACTGTTTTATCTCAGTCTCTTTTTCAGAGAATAAAGAATCTTCTTATTGGCTTCATGTTCAAAGAGCAGCATTAGCTTACAGCAACATAGACAGTTAATACGGTGAATCTATTATGTGAGCCAAATTAAATGTGATGTGCATGAGACAGCTCTTTATCAGGAGGAATAGGCATTCCAAAGGCAAACTGCAGCCGTGACAGCCAGGACATTCAAAATCGCGCTGGTGTAATAAGAAACCGCAGTGTCCTGATATGTGTTGGTACACTCGGTAAGTGCAATCACCAAACTTCAGAGAGTAATCACTTAGCAAATACTGTATAAGTGGTACGATGTGGATTGGAAGGTAAAACCTATGTTTATAAAAGCACAGGCAGTGGAAAAAAAAAAAAAGATTACAAAAATAAACACCGGTCAGCCATAAGATTAAAACCACCTCCTTGTTTCTACACTCACTGTTCATTTTATCAGCTCCACTTACCATATAGGAGCACTTTGTAGTTCTACAATTACTGACTGTAGTCCATCTGTTTCTCTACATGCTTTGTTAGCCCCCTTTCATGCTGTTCTTCAATGGTCAGGACTCTCCCAGGACCACTACAGAGTAGGTATTATTTGGGTGGTGGATCATTCTCAGCACTGCAGTGACACTGACATGATGGTGGTGTGTTAGTGTGTGTTGTGCTGGTATGAGTGGATTAGACACAGCAGCATTGATGGAGTTTACCTCACCGTCACTGCTGGACTGAGAATAGTCCACCAACCAAAAACATCCAGCCAACAGCACCCCGTGGGCAGCGTCCTGTGACCACTGATGAAGATCTCAAAGATGACCAACTCAAACAGCAACAATACATTTACATTTTCAGCATTTAGCAGACGCTTTTATCCAAAGCGACTTACATTTATGACTAAACAATTTTTTTGAGCAATTGAGGGTTAAGGACCTTGCTCAGGGGCCCAACAGTGGCAACTTGGCGGTGGTGGGGCTTGAACCGGCAACCTTTAGATTACTAGTCCAGTACCTTAACCACTGAGTTATCAGATGAGCGATCGTCTCTGACTTTACATCTACAAGGTGGACCAACTAGGTAGCAGTGTCTAATAGAGTGGACAGTGAGTGGACACAGTATTTAAAAATTCCAGCAGTGTCTGATCCACTCGTACCAGCACAACACACACTAACACACCACCACCATGTCATAGTCACTGCAGTGCTGAGAATGATCCACCACCCAAATAATACCTGCACTGTAGTGGTCCTGCAGAGTCATGACCATTGAAGAACAGCATGAAAAGGGGCTAACAAAGCATGCAGAAACAGATGGACTACAGTCAGTAATTGTAGAACTACAAAGTGCTTTTATATGGTAGGTGGAGCTGATAAAATGGACAGTGAGTGTAGAAACAAGGAGGTGGTTTTAATGTTCTGGCTGATCAGTGTATATTTCCCATGTATTTGAGAGGCACAAGACAACTGTTGCACCCAAAGGAAACCCACACAGCCATAATAAGAACAATTCCAAACTTCTCTTGATGCACGCTTAATAATTCAGGTACACAAATCCACAAAGTTGATCAAAGTAGTTCATCTAGAATACAAAGTTTGATGTGGAGATACGTTTTATCACTTATCTTAGTGACTTCTTCAGTCTGAGCTCATCTTCATCATTAAATGACTGGCCACTGGCTTGCAGGTGAGTGTAAACCCCTGAGTCCTGTCCAGAGGGGGTCGATCTTCTATGTCATGCCATTAATTTCACCAGTGGCTGTTTGGTTTCCCCAATGTACAGATCCAGGGAATCCTCCAGGCACCTTACATCATTCATTGTTTTGCTCTTTTTTGTGTCGGGGACCTGATCCTTAGGGCGCATTCTGATGAGAAGCGACAAAAACTTTTAAACTTGTGCTATAGCTCGGGGAGCTGACAAATTGTGAAAATCAGCTTTTCAGAGAGAGTCTAAAATGCTTATCGTTAAAAAAGTCTTGCGTGTTTTAATGTATTAAAAGAACGGCATAGCCGCTCAGGTGGCGCAGTGGTAAAAATACATGCTGGAACCAGAGCTGGGATCTCGAATACATCGTATCGAGTCTCAGCTCTGCCTACCGTCTGGGCTGAGCAGCCACATGAACAACGATTGGCCTGTTCATATAGGGGTGGGATAATAAAGCTGTATTGGGTCTCTCTCTCATAACTAATGCAATTACGACCTCTGCTGGCTGATTGATGGGGCCTGCACAGAGGCGGAAAAAGAGTGAGGATCAGGGTGTGTCTCTCAGTACACGGTGCTGATTCACATTGCAGTAGTCAAAGTGTAGATGACAATGCATACGGCTGCTGCCGACGTGTTGTTCTCCTCAATCAGAGCGGGGATCGGCAGAAAAAGGGGAGAAAATGCAATATACTGTAAATACACACATATATATACTGTATATATATACACACATACTGTATATATATATACAGTGGGGTCAAAAAGTATTTAGTCAGCCACTGATTGTGCAAGTTCTCCTACTTAGAAAGATGAGAGAGGTCTGTAATTTTCATCATAGGTACACTTCAACTAATCCAGGAAATCACATTGTAGGATTTTTAAAGAATTTATTTGTATATTATGGTGGAAAATAAGTATTTGGTCAATAACAAAAGTTCAACTCAATACTTTGTAACATAACCTTTGTTGGCAATGACAGAGGTCAAACGTTTCCTGTAAGTCTTCACCAGGTTTGCACACACTGTAGCTGGTATTTTGGCCCATTCCTCCATGCAGATCTCCTCTAGAGCAGTGATGTTTTGGGGCTGTCGCTGGGCAACACGGACTCCACAAATTTTCTATGGGGTTGAGGTCTGGCGACTGGCTAGGCCACTCCAGGACCTTGAAATGCTTTTTACGGAGCCACTCCTTCGTTGCCCGAGCGGTGTGTTTGGGATCATTGTCATGCTGGAAGACCCAGCCATGTTCCATCTTCAATGCTCTCACTGATGGAAGGAGGTTTTGGCTTAAAATCTCACGATACATGGCCCCGTTCATTCTTCCCTTAACACGGATCAGTCGTCCTTTCCCCTTTGCAGAAAAACAGCCCCAAAGCATGATGTTTCCACCCCCATGCTTCACAGTAGGTATGGTGTTCTTGGGTTCTTCTTCTTCCTCCAAACACGACGAGTTGAGTTTTTACCAAAAAGTTCCATTTTGGTTTCATCTGACCACATGATATTCTCCCAATCCTCTTCTGGATCATCCATATGCTCTCTGGCAAACTTCAGACGGGCCTGGACATGTACTGGCTTAAGCAGGGGGACACGCCTGGCACTGCAGGATTTGAGTCCCTCTCGGCGTAGTGTGTTACTGATGGTAGCCTTTGTTACTTTGGTCCCAGCTCTCTGCAGGTAATTCATCAGGTCTCTCCGTGTAGTTCTGGGATTTTTGCTCACCGTTCTCATGATCATTTTGACCCCACGGGATGAGATCTTGACCCCAAGGGAGGTTATCAATGGTCTTGTATGTCTTCCATTTTCTTACAATTGCTCCCACAGTTGATTTATTCACACCAACCTGCTTGCCTATTGTAGATTCACTCTTCCCAGCCTGGTGCAGGTCTACAATTTTCTTCCTGGTGTCCTTCGACAGCTCTTTGGTCTTGGCCATGGTTGAGTTTGGAGTCTGACTGTTTGAGGCTGTGGACCGGTGTCTTTTATACAGATAACGAGGTCAAACAGGTGCCATTAATACAGGTAACGAGTGGAGGACAGAAGAGCTTCTTAAAGAATAAGTTACAGGTCTGTGAGAACCAAATACTTATTTTCCACCATAATTTACAAAACAATTCTTTAAAAATCCTACAATGTGATTTCCTGGATTTTTTTTTCCTCATTTTGTCTCTCATAGTTGAAGTGTACCTATGATGAAAATTACAGACCTCTCTCATCTTTCTAAGTAGGAGAACTTGCACAATCAGTGGCTGACTAAATATATATATATATATATATATATATATATATATATATATATATATATATATATATATATATATACAGTGTATCACAAAAGTGAGTACACCCCTCACATTTCTGCAGATATTTAAGTATATCTTTTCATGGGACAACACTGACAAAATGACACTTTGACACAATGAAAAGTAGTCTGTGTGCAGCTTATATAACAGTGTAAATTTATTCTTCCCTCAAAATAACTCAATATACAGCCATTAATGTCTAAACCACCGGCAACAAAAGTGAGTACACCCCTAAGAGACTACACCCCTAAATGTCCAAATTGAGCATTGCTTGTCATTTTCCCTCCAAAATGTCATGTGACTTGTTAGTGTTACTAGGTCTCAGGTGTGCATAGGGAGCAGGTGTGTTCAATTTAGTAGTACAGCTCTCACACTCTCTCATACTGGTCACTGAAAGTTCCAACATGGCACCTCATGGCAAAGAACTCTCTGAGGATCTTAAAAGACGAATTGTTGCGCTACATGAAGATGGCCAAGGCTACAAGAAGATTGCCAACACCCTGAAACTGAGCTGCAGCACAGTGGCCAAGATCATCCAGCGTTTTAAAAGAGCAGGGTCCACTCGGAACAGACCTCGTGTTGGTCGTCCAAAGAAGCTGAGTGCACGTGCTCAGCGTCACATCCAACTGCTGTCTTTGAAAGATAGGCGCAGGAGTGCTGTCAGCATTGCCGCAGAGATTGAAAAGGTGGGGGGTCAGCCTGTCAGTGCTCAGACCATACCCCGCACACTACATCAAATTGGTCTGCATGGCTGTCACCCCAGAAGGAAGCCTCTTCTGAAGTCTCTACACAAGAAAGCCCGCAAACAGTTTGCTGAAGACATGTCATCAAAGGACATGGATTACTGGAACCATGTCCTATGGTCTGATGAGACCAAGATTAATTTGATTGGTTCAGATGGTCTCAAGCATGTGTGGCGGCAATCAGGTGAGGAGTACAAAGATAAGTGTGTCATGCCTACAGTCAAGCATGGTGGTGGGAATGCCATGGTCTGGGGCTGCATGAGTGCAGCAGGTGTTGGGGAGTTACATTTCATTGAGGGACACATGAACTCCAATATGTACTGTGAAATACTGAAGCAGAGCATGATCCCCTCCCTCCGGAAACTGGGTCGCAGGGCAGTGTTCCAGCATGATAATGACCCCAAACACACCTCTAAGACGACCACTGCTTTATTGAAGAGGCTGAGGGTAAAGGTGATGGACTGGCCAAGCATGTCTCCAGACCTAAACCCAATAGAACATCTTTGGGGCATCCTCAAGCGGAAGGTGGAAGAGCGCGAAGTCTCGAATATCCGCCAGCTCCGTGATGTCGTCATGGAGGAGTGGAAAAGCATTCCAGTGGCAACCTGTGAAGCTCTGGTAAACTCCATGCCCAGGAGAGTTAAGGCAGTTCTGGGAAATAATGGTGGCCACACAAAATATTGACACTTCAGGAACTTTCACTAAGGGGTGTACTCACTTTTGTTGCCGGTGGTTTAGACATTAATGGCTGTATATTGAGTTATTTTGAGGGAAGAATAAATTTACACTGTTATATAAGCTGCACACAGACTACTTTTCATTGTGTCAAAGTGTCATTCTGTCAGTGTTGTCCCATGAAAAGATATACTTAAATATCTGCAGAAATGTGAGGGGTGTACTCACTTTTGTGATACACTGTATATATATAAAGAACGGCATTAGAGAACTAAACTTCTCTTAATTAATACTGGTTACATGTTCTCTTCACTAATGAAATTACTCGGACGTTAAGCATTATGCCTGCATGGATGGGTGGGTGGATGGGTGGGTGGGTGGATGGATGGATGGGTGGATAGATGGATAGAGAAGATGGATGGATGGATGGATGGATGGATGGATAGATGGATGGATAGATGGATAGATAGATGCTTTATTTATCCTGAAAGAAATTATTGGTCGGAATAAATAAAGTATCTATCCATCCATCCATCCATCCATCCAGCGTATGCATCGTGTTTACCGTGCCATATCAAACAGTTCCTCTTATTGGAGGCGTTTTGAAAAAGTCAATCAGGTGAACTTTAAGCGTCACGGCAAGCACAAAAATCGTGAGCCCAATGCGGCAAAAGTGCACAGTGCATCGCTTAGGGAAGAGCAGTGGCAAGCTAAGCAGCATCGCCTCACTCCATAGGAAATGGCACAGCCAGCAAAAAACGTGACAGAACGTATCTTCACACCAAACTTTGTGTCCAGATGAACTGATTCAACTTTGTGGAACGCCAAACTTCCAACAGACAGTGATCAAAGCAGGGATCAAACCCAGTTTGTAGGATCCTGGAGGTTTCCATTAAAGTATGTTACACTAGTTTGCTTAGTTTCCCTTTCTTAAACTTTCTTAATCATTTTGGGCTGAACATTGTGAGACAGGGATCCGATCTTTGGGAATACAATGTCTTTGTCCAGCTTCATACGACCTTCTAGGGCAGAGACGGAGAATCAGAATTCTGTGAAGTAATTAGCGGAACAGCAGTGGTCCTTTGGAGAGACGTGGTGGATGAGTGGGCAGCGTATGGAAGGGGGACAGCGAGGGGGGACCGGCGAGTCTCCTCTATCAGACCTGAACAGGCTTTTTGATGATTCATACTCTGAATGCAGAAAAGACAAAGCGGTAGAGCTGGCTATGCTCACTGCCGTTATCAGACACAGAGAGTGCTCTCAAGTAGCAGCCCGGAGACAATACACATCATTGGTACTAATGTCATCCTGGGAGAGCCGAGCCGGCCAAATGTGTTTGTGTATGCACTTAAAGGAGAAAGCATGTGCATATACAGCTGCTTTTCCATTCAGGCTGATAATAAACACACACAAGCTTATTAGCACGTCCACAGAGAGCTAAAGACAAGGTGTATTGCTGTAATTGCTTTAGCTCCTGAAAGTCCATCAAAAGTATGCTCTTTACATTGTAGTTATTCTTTATATAAGTGTAACCTATTATTATTATTATTATTATTATTATTAATCATCGATCTCAGTGCAAACAAACATACGCTTCTTATTGCACCGTCACCCGGCTTGGACAAAACGTTTTGTTTTTTTTTAACCCTTGTGTGCGTTCATAGTTTTGTTACTATGTTTTGCGTTCATAGTTTTGTTGTTGTCTGGTGGACCCACTGCATTATTGTGAAAAATCACTATCACTAACAAAATATAGCTGGAAAAACGTGTTTACTTTGAACAAATCGAAATGAAAAAACCTTAAGAAATGTAAAACATGTGTCAGTGTAAGAAACAGCAGCCTGAACAGATACAGAATCTGTATCAGTCTACACATCAGTCCCATTGAACACTATTCATGCAAGCCTATACAACACATGAGGGTCAGCTTTACTGTGTATGTGTTACATACATTCATTTGATAAATGTGACATGTGTCTGTCTTTGTCTGTCTGTCTGTCTCTGTCTGTATCAGTATGTCTCTCTGTCTGTCTCTGTATCAGTATGTCTCTCTGTCTGTATTAGTATGTCTCTCTGTCTCTGTATCAGTATGTCTCTGTCTGTCTCTGTCTGTATTAGTATGTCTCTCTGTCTGTATTAGTATGTCTCTGTCTGTCTCTGTCTGTATTAGTATGTCTCTCTGTCTGTATTAGTATGTCTCTGTCTGTCTGTCTGTATTAGTATGTCTCTCTGTCTGTATTAGTATGTCTCTGTCTGTCTGTCTGTATTAGTATGTCTCTCTGTCTCTGTATCAGTATGTCTCTGTCTGTCTCTGTCTGTATTAGTATGTCTCTCTGTCTCTGTATCAGTATGTCTCTCTGTCTGTATTAGTATGTCTCTCTGTCTCTGTATCAGTATGTCTCTGTCTGTCTCTGTTTGTATTAGTATGTCTCTCTGTCTCTGTATCAGTATGTCTCTGTCTGTCTCTGTCTGTATTAGTATGTCTCTCTGTCTGTATTAGTATGTCTCTCTGTCTCTGTATCAGTATGTCTCTGTCTGTCTCTGTTTGTATTAGTATGTCTCTCTGTCTCTGTATCAGTATGTCTCTGTCTGTCTCTGTCTGTATTAGTATGTCTCTCTGTCTGTATCAGTATGTCTCTGTCTGTCTCTGTCTGTATTAGTATGTCTCTCTGTCTCTGTATCAGTATGTCTCTCTGTCTGTATTAGTATGTCTCTCTGTCTGTATTAGTATGTCTCTGTCTGTCTCTGTCTGTATTAGTATGTCTCTCTGTCTGTATTAGTATGTCTCTGTCTGTCTCTGTCTGTATTAGTATGTCTCTCTGTCTATATTAGTATGTCTCTGTCTCTGTCTGTATTAGTATGTCTCTCTGTCTGTATTAGTATGTCTCTGTCTGTCTCTGTCTGTATTAGTATGTCTCTCTGTCTGTATTAGTATGTCTCTGTCTGTCTCTGTCTGTATTAGTATGTCTCTCTGTCTCTGTATCAGTATGTCTCTCTGTCTGTCTCTGTCTGTATTAGTATGTCTCTCTGTATCAGTATGTCTCTCTGTATTAGTATGTCTCTCTGTCTCTATCAGTATGTCTCTCTGTCTGTCTGTCTGTATTAGTATGTCTCTCTGTCTGTATCAGTATGTCTCTCTGTCTGTCTCTGTCTGTATTAGTATGTCTCTCTGTCTCTGTATCAGTATGTCTCTCTGTCTGTATTAGTATGTCTCTCTGTCTCTGTTTCAGTATGTCTCTCTGTCTGTATTAGTATGTCTCTCTGTCGCTGTATCAGTATGTCTCTCTGTCTGTCTCTGTCTGTATTAGTATGTCTCTCTGTATCAGTATGTCTCTCTGTCTGTCTCTGTCTATCAGTTTGTTTCTCTGTCTGTCTCTGTCTCTGTCTGTATCAGTATATCTCTCTGTCTGTATCAGTATGTTTCTCTGTATGTCTGTCTCTCTCTGACTGTCTGTCTGTTTCTCTCTCTGTCTGTTTCTCTGTCTGTCTCTGTATCAGTATTTCTCTCTGTCTGTCTCTGTTTGTCTGTCTGTTTCTCTCTCTGTCTGTATCAGTATGTCTGTCTGTCTGTCTGTCTGTCTGTCTGTTTCTCTCTCTGTCTGTATCAGTATGTCTCTCTGTATGTCGGTCTCTCTTTGACTGCCTGCCTTCCTGTCTGTCTCTGCCTGTCTGTCTGTTTCTCTCTCTGTCTGTCTGCCTGTTTCTCTGTCTGCCTCTGTATCAGTACGTCTTTCTATCTGTCTCTCTGTCTGTCTTTCTGTTTCTCTGTCTGTCTGTCTGTATCAGTATGTCTCTCTGTCTGTCTGTTTCTCTCTGTCTCTGTCTGTATCAGTATGTCAGACACACAGCGCCACACACTTACAGCAGGACATGTTGTAGTAGGACAGAGTAAAAGGACACACTTTTACACCTGCGGGTCGAACACCACATGTGTAATATAAATGTGTAGGGGGGGTGTACAGTGTGAATGGATTAAAAACATGTTATTTTATATGTTCTTCACACAAAATGAGCCAAAGTCAACCAGTCTGAGGTTAAAATAATAATTAATAGCATAATTTTTCTTTTGGTAAACATTGAAAATGGGTCCCACAGACCCAAACACCACTCAAGGGTTAAACATTATAACCAGTGTTGCCAGGGTTGCTGTCCTTGTTTTCATTGTCATGTTCATTGCCATTGCTTTTGAAGCGGTTGCTGTCATTTCAGTGCAATCATCATTGTTATCATTCTTGTTGCTGCTTGTTATCATTACTATTATCTAAAGTGTCGATTTTGTTGTTTTTATATTTGTGTAATAATGCAGTCATTACTGTATCTGTTACTGATGTATTAGTTATTTATGTCCCCATCATTGTTTTACTGGGTTTTACTGTCATACACATTTGTTACTGTTACCGTGGTAATCAGTGTTGTTTGAAAGTCAATGGGTTTGCAATCATTGTATTTGTAGTGCTGTTTGTAGTACAGTAGTGCTGTTATTGCACTTACTTATTGCACTTAGTGCTGTTGTAATCGATGTCATTTCCTTGGTTGTTGTCGTCATTGTCTTCTCTGCTAATGTTGTGACATGTTTGTTTAAATGTCATTGTCAATTTGTTTGTAACCTTCATTGTTAAAGTCATTCTGTGTGTTATCATTGCACTTGCCACCACTGTTGTTGTACTACCCCAAATCAGAAAAAAAAGTTGGGACAGGATGCAAAATGCAAATAATAAAAAAAAAAAACACAGAGTTTCTTACATTGACTTGTATTTGATTGCAGACAGGATGAACCTGAGATATTTCATGTTTTATCGCTCAACATCATTTAATTTATTAATAAACATCCATTCCTGCATTACAGCTCTGCAACACATTCCAAGATTCATCTGACCACAATACATGTTTCCACTGAGTGATGGTCCATCCTAGATGCCTCTGAGCCCAGAGAAGTCGATGCCGCTTCTGGACATGGTTAACATAAGTCTTTTTTGCACAGTAAAGTTTTAAGTGGCATTTGTGCATTTAACTCTGTATTGTAGTGCTTGACAAAGATTTGCCAAAGTAATCCCTCACCCATGTGGTTATATCAGCTATTGTTGAGTGGCGGTTCTTGATGCAGTGCCGTCTGAGGGATCGAAGATCGTGAGCGTTCAGCTTAAGCTTGCACCCTTGGCCTTTACGCACTGAAATTCCTCCCGATACCTTGAATTGTTTTATGATATTATGCACTGTAGAGGGAGAATTATGCAAATCCCTTCCAAACTTTCTTTGAGGTACATTGTTTTTAAACATTTCAATCATTTTTTCATGCATTTGTTGACAAACTGGAGATCCTCTGATCATCTTTGCTTATCAAAGACTCAACCTTTCCTGGATGCTGCTCTTGTACCAAACCATGATTACAATCACCTGTTTGGAACCACATCATTATGTAGTTTTTTCACCTCATTACTAGTCCTAAATTGGCCCTGTCCCAACCTTTTTTGGAATGTGTTGCAGGCCTGAAATGCAGGAATGGATGTTTATTAATAAATGAAATGAAGTTGAGCAGACAAAACATTAAATATCTCAGGTTCATCCTGTGTGCAATCATACAAAAGTCCAAGTAAATGTAAGAAACTCTGTGTTTTTATTTTACTTGCATTTTCCATACTTTGTGATTTGGGGTTGTAGTTGTTGTCATTGCTGTCACTTATCATTTTCTGTAATTGTTGTTGTTGTTACAATTATCACAGTTGTCATGGTTAATGCTGCTGATGGTGTTATTACTTTCTGTATTACTGTTGTAATTGCTATTCATGTTTTGTTAAATCATTTAATATTACTCTAATACTAGTCTAAAATCATTGTTGAGTCCACTCACTGTCCACTCTATTAGACACTCCTACCCAGTTGGTCCACCTTGTAGATGTAAAGTCAGAGACGATCGCTTGTCTATTGCTGCTGTTTGAGCTGGTCATTTTCTAGACTTTCATCATTGGTCACAGGATGCTGCCCACGGGGCACTGTTGGCTGGATACTTTTAAAAACCAGCACAACACACACTAACACACCACTACCATGTCAGTGTCACTGCAGTGCTGAGAATGATCCACCACCTAAATAATACCTAATCTGTAGTGGCCCTGGGAGAGTCCTGACCATTGAAGAACAGCATGGAAGGGGGCTAACAAAGTATGTAGAGAAACAGATGGACGACAGTCAGTAATTGTAGAACTACAAAGTGCTTCTATATGGTAAGTAGAGCTGATACAATGGACAGTACGTGTAGAAACAAGGAGGTGGTTTTAATGATATGGCTGATCAGTGTATATATATATATATATATATATATATATATGTATATATATATATACTGTATATATGTATATGTGTATATATATATACAGTGTATCACAAAAGTGAGTACACCCCTCACATTTCTGCAAATATTTTATTATATCTTTTCATGGGACGACACTATAGACATGAAACTTGGATATAATTTAGAGTAGTCAGTGTACAACTTGTATAACAGTGTAGATTTACTGTCTTCTGAAAATAACTCAACACACAGCCATTAATGTCTAAATGGCTGGCAACATAAGTGAGTACACCCCACAGTGAACATGTCCAAATTGTGCCCAAAGTGTCAATATTTTGTGTGACCACCATTATTATCACTGCCTTAACCCTCCTGGGCATGGAATTCACCAGAGCTGCACAGGTTGCTACTGGAATCCTCTTCCACTCCTCCATGATGACATCACGGAGCTGGTGGATGTTAGACACCTTGAACTCCTCCACCTTCCACTTGAGGATGCGCCACAGGTGCTCAATTGGGTTTAGTCCATCACCTTTACCTTCAGCTTCCTCAGCAAGGCAGTTGTCATCTTGGAGGTTGTGTTTGGGGTCGTTATCCTGTTGGAAAACTGCCATGAGGCCCAGTTTTCGAAGGGAGGGGATCATGCTCTGTTTCAGAATGTCACAGTACATGTTGGAATTCATGTTTCCCTCAATGAACCGCAGCTCCCCAGGGCCAGCAACACTCATGCAGCCCAAGACCATGATGCTACCACCACCATGCTTGACTGTAGGCAAGATACAGTTGTCTTGGTACTTCTCACCAGGGCGCCGCCACACATGCTGGACACCATCTGAGCCAAACAAGTTTATCTTGGTCTCGTCAGACCACAGGGCATTCCAGTAATCCATGTTCTTGGACTGCTTGTCTTCAGCAAACTGTTTGCTGGCTTTCTTGTGCGTCAGCTTCCTTCTGGGATGACGACCATGCAGACCGAGTTGATGCAGTGTGCGGCGTATGGTCTGAGCACTGACAGGCTGACCTCCCACGTCTTCAACCTCTGCAGCAATGCTGGCAGCACTCATGTGTCTATTTTTTAAAGCCAACCTCTGGATATGACGCCGAACACGTGGACTCAACTTCTTTGGTCGACCCTGGCGAAGCCTGTTCCGAGTGGAACCTGTCCTGGAAAACCGCTGTATGACCTTGGCCACCATGCTGTAGCTCAGTTTCAGGGTGTTAGCAATCTTCTTAAAGCCCAGGCCATCTTTGTGGAGAGCAACAATTCTATTTCTCACATCCTCAGAGAGTTCTTAGCCATGAGGTGCCATGTTGAATATCCAGTGGCCAGTATGAGAGAATTGTACCCAAAACACCAAATTTAACAGCCCTGCTCCCCATTTACACCTGGGATTTTGACACATGACACCAGGGAGGGACAACGACACATTTGGGCACAATTTGGACATGTTCACTGTGGGGTGTACTCACTTATGTTGCCAGCCATTTAGACATTAATGGCTGTGTGTTGAGTTATTTTCAGAAGACAGTAAATCTACACTGCTATACAAGTTGTACACTGACTACTCTAAATTATATCCAAGTTTCATGTCTATAGTGTTGTCCCATGAAAAGATATAATGAAATATTTGCAGAAATGTGAGGGGTGTACTCACTTTTGTGATACACTGTATATATATATCCACACAGATACAGATGTGAATATTCAGTAGTGTAAGTGGCTTAATTAATTTAAAACATTTCATTTGAGACACTTGTTTGCAGAATACTTTTTTGACTGAGGCACAGCTTACAGTACATAGTGAAGCAAGCAGCTGGTCTTTGTCTTCTAGATTCAATTCATGTAGCTGTCATTAGCATCCATGTGTTTGTGGTATGTCATTGTTGTTATTGCTGTTGTTTGCACTGACTTTGTTGTAATTTATGGTGTTGTTGTCATTCAGGCTGTTAACCTGCCATTGTGTTTGTAGTAATTAGTGTCACTTGTCATTGCTGCCCATGCAGATTTAGGCTTATTGTAATATAAAGATCAGTGCTAATTGGATAATATCTAAGTATGTGCCTGCCCTGATTCACAGCAAACCAATGTTTTAAAAAAGTTAGTTTCTTTAACTATTTATTTTGTGTTTAATGACAATTGAAACCATTGTGCAAACATATAACCACCAAGCTACATTATTGTAGATCTTCATCAATGTTCCCTATCCATCCTTGGGTTCTTATCAGTGTTCTGTGGTCTCCAGGAAGGTCATTTCTCAGCGGTACTATATAATGTCAATTCTACCACAATGTCTGAAGCACACAGTTCCAAAATGACCAGGATGTGCTCAATAATACACCGATCAGGCATAACGTTATGACAACCTTCCTAATATTGTGTTGGTCCTCCTTTTGACATGTCAAGGCATTTACTCCACTAGACCCCTGACGATGTGATGTGGTATCTGGCACCAAGATGTTAGCAGCCAGTTCCGATGCTCACGTGCCCATTGTTGGCGCTTTCGGCAGTGTACAGGGGTCAGCATGGACACCCTGACTGGTCTGCGGCTATGCAGCCCTATACCCAACAAACTGTGATGCACTGTGTATTTTGACACCTTTCTATCAGAACCAGCATTAACTTCGGACCACACGGGCCAGCCTTCGCTCCCCACGTGCATCAATGAGCCTTGGCCGCCCATGACACTGTCGCTGGTTTACCACTGTTCCTTCCTTGGACCACTTTTTTTTTTCTCCCCCTTAAGCGCATCCAATTGTTCAATTTGCATCGTGCATCCTCTCTGTCTATGCCGAACCCTGCCCTGACCGAGGAGATCAAAGCTAACCCATATCCTCTCCGAAACATGGGCAGCAGCCGGATGCATTTTTGCCACCCGCACATTGATGAATTTGGCGCCACCTAGCGTTGCATGCGGAGAGACACACCCTAAGGATACTCTTCCTCATCTCTGTGCAGGTGCCTCTAATCAGCCGGCAGAGGTCGTAATCGCATTCTGACAGAGAGAGACCCACATCCGTTTTTTTGTCCCACCCCCCAACTGAGCAACCGGCCAATCGTTGCTCATACAGCCACTCAGCCTCGAACCGGTAAGGCAGAGCTGGATTCGATACGATGTACTCAGAATCCAGCTCTGGTTGCAGCGTGTCTTTTTACCGCTGCGCCTCCTGAGCGGCCCTCCTTGGACCACTTTTGATAGATACTGACCACTGCAGACCAGGAACACCCCAAAAGAGCTGCAGTTTTGGAGATGATCTGACCCAGTCGTCTAGCCATCACAATTTGGCCCTTGTCAAACTCGCTCAAATCCTTACTCTTGATCATTTTTCCTGCTTCTAACACATCAACTTTGAGGATAAAATGTTCACTTGGTGCCTAATATATCCCACCCACTAACAGGTGCCGTGATGAAGAGATAATCAGTGTTATTCACTTCACCTGTCAGTGCTCATAATGTTATGTCTGCTCGGGGTAAATCTTCTTACCACACTGTGACTGACTGACCATTAACAATTTATACCACTTTCATCACTCAAGTTCATCAATAAAAGACCAATAGAGTGGGCTTTACTTGTTACACCCTCAGAAGACAGAATCTGAAATTAGATAAGTTCAAGTCTTGTTTAATTAGTAACAAAGGCGTCTGTATTTCTCAATAAACTGCTGAAAATAATTAAACCTGAAAGCAATGAAAGTAAAAGACGACACAGCGTCTACGCTAACAGGTAAACAGGACTGCCTTGATGATAAGAGGAAGATTGGCACAACACAAGGACCGCTAACCATCGTTATGTTGTCCGGGAAAAGTCCTTAGCAACATAATTAGCAGCAGTATGGATTAGCTTGTCCTATAAAAGCAAGCATCTGGAAGACAGATTGGCAGCACTTGATTAGAAGCGACTTAAATCAAAAGCTTCAACACATGCCATCACCAGACTTCAGCCTGCCTAGTTATCTTAATTGATGCTCTCACCTATCACGTATGACATAAAATAAGACAAGACATAACAACTCATTATAGATGGGTCTTAAATTTCACTCCAGTCATTTTATTTTTGGTTGGCAGCATGACTAGCGAGAACTACCACATAAGCCTTCAACAGGCCTCCTTCACACTTCACCAAATGGTGTATCCGCCCAACAAATGTTGCACTCAATTTTTTTTCCGTGCCAGTCAAAATTAATCTCTTGCCATAAATTCTGTTCTGAAGTGACAACATGTCATAGAAATAAAAACCAGAACTGATAAAGTGATGACAGCAACAGCAAGCTGTTCTGATCGTTCGCTGATCGTACGATGTACAGGGAGGGACTGAACGCGACAGTCGACAGTACATGTTTCAAGGATCTAATTAAGGTTTCTAAATCACGCTGACACTGCTCATTGATGGATCATTAACTGCCTTCAATCATTCCTGCCCAAGGTTATAAAATATATAATTTATATACACTGATCAGCCAGAACATTAAAACCACCTCCTTGTTTCTACACACGCTGTCTATTTTATCAGCTCCACTTACCATATAGAAGCACTTTGTAGTTTTACAATTACTGACTGTAGTCCATCTGTTTCTCTACATACTTTTTTAGCCTGTTTTCATTCTGTTCTTCAATGGTCAGGACCCCCACAGGACCACCACAGAGCAGGTATTATTTAGGTGGTGGATCATTCCCAGCACTGCAGTGACACTGACATGGTAGTGGTGTGTTAGTGTGTGTTGTGCTGGTATGAGTGGATCAGACACAGCAGTGCTGCTGGAGTTTTTAAATACCATGTCCACTCACTGTACACTATTAGACACTACTACCTAGTTGGTTCACCTTGTAGATGTAAAGTCAGAGACGATCGCTCATCTATTGCTGCTGTTTGAGTTGGTCATCTTCTAGACCTGCATCAGTGATCACAGGACGCTGTCCATGGGGTGCTGTTGGCTGGATGTTTTTGGTAGGTGGACTATTCTCAGTCCAGCAGTGACAGTGAGGTGTTTAAAAACTCCATCAGCAGTACTGCTGTGTCTGATCCACTCATACCAGCACAACACACACTAACACACTACCACCATGTCGGTGTCACTGCAGTGCTGAGAATGATCCACCACCTAAATAATACCTGCTCTGTGGTGGCATCACTGTGCCACCCAGTTGGCATTTTAAGCTTTCTATATGTGCAGAATTTAATTCAATGTAAAGATTTATCACATGGCCAAAAGTCTGTGGACACCCAACACCCAAGCTTGACACTCAAAACCATAAAGATTTTTAATTGATCCCCCTTTGCCTCTGTAACATCATTCATTTTGGTGAATGTTTAATCTTTAAGGCTGTCCATACATTTTTTACCCTGTTTGTCTTTCATCATTTGGTTCTAATTCTAGCTCTTGTTCTAATTTAGCTTCTTTTTATAACATCCTTATTTGCTCATACTGGTGGATTGATTGGTGCCTTGTTCAGGATATATTCCCAAATGTTTCCAGGGTAGGTTCCAGACCCACCATGGCCCTGATCAGAATAAAGTGGGTACTTAAGTCAAATTAACCAAAGTAAGTGACTTTTTGTTCCTGTTGAATGAAAAACAGAAGTCAAAGTTGGCTCATTGTACCCCATTACCAAACATGACCATACACCACAACATCATTTGTCATAATGTGAGATGGGTAAGTACTCATACCCCACCAGTTCTCCCAGTTTGATGCTAATGAGCATCTGTTTCCGAAGCTCATGTTGTGCTGAGTCAGTTGCAGTCCACTGTGTTTAGTATCGAGCATCTTTCATTTTCTTCAGCTTTAATTCAAATCATTTAAGATGTAATTGTTTTTATTTATTTATTGTTTACTACTGGTCAGGGTGGCAGTGGATCTTTCACCACCCGGAAACAAGAATACACCCTAGATAGGGTGCTAGTCCACCACAAGGCAAGATTCAAACCCATTCCTGTGTGATGAGAGATTTAGAGTAGCTATCTCACTTTGGAAGAAAACTGTAGTACCAAAAGAAAACCTACACAAAGACAAGAAGAACATGCAAAACTCCAAACAGACAGTAACCAAAGACAAGCACCTAATCCGGGTCAAAAGGATGTGGACTCCTTGCCATGAGCTTTTCGTATAGCCCATTCTAAAACCACTGGCATTTATCCAAAGCAACATACAGTGCTGTAACAGTATACAATCTGAGCAAGTTAGGTTAAGGGCCTTGCTCAAGGGCCCAGCAGCAGCAGCCTAGCAGTGGTGGGGCTTGAACCAGTAATCTTATGGTTGCTAATTAACAGTTGTATCCAATGCAACTTACAATTTTGACTGAATCCTATTTGAGCAATTGAGGGTTTAAGGCCTTGATCAGGGGCCAAACAGTGGCAACTTGGCTGCTGTGGGACTTGAACCAGCAACCGTCTGAGTACTATTCCATTACCCCAACCACTGCCTTCATTGTGTTTATGCTTTCCACAAGATTTCCCCAAATGTGTCTGTCTGATATAGAAGGGCTGGTTCACAATCAGTGTTCCAATTCTTCCCAAATGTGTTTAATGTGAATGAGGTCAGGGATGTGCGAAGGCCACTGGGATTCCTTCACACCAACTCATCAAACACTGTCTTTATAGACTTCACCTAGTGTACAGGGTCAAAGTCATGCTGTTGAAAACACAATGCTGCAATGGCAAAAACACCCGAGGGCTGCACTGTGGCTAAGTGGGTAGCACTGTCGCCACACAGCAAGAAGGTCCTTGGTTTGCATGAGTTTGCATGTTCTCCCCGTGTCTGCGTGGGTTTCCTCCGGGTGCTCCGGTTTCCTCCCACAGTCCAAAGACATGCAAGTGAGGTGAATTGGAGACACTACATTGTCCATGACTGTGTTTGATATAACCTAGTGAAACGATGTACCTTGTATAATGAGTAACTACCGTTCCTGTCATGAATGTAACCAAAAGTGTCAAACATGACGTTAAAATCCTAATAAACAAAGAAACAAACAATCATTTAGAAAGGTGTCCAAACAGTTTTGGTAATACAGTGTATGCTACTGTGCAGCAGCCAGTCTCTGACTGTAACGCTCAACAGCTTTAGTCATGCTAGAAACTGGTCATGCGATAGAGATATTCTTTCTTTTAGCCTATAGGCTACACACAACCCCCACACCCCTGCTAACACCCACACCCGTACATGTTTTGAATGGCCACCCACACAGGTTGATTTAGGATTAAGTGATAAATTAGAAACCGTAATTGCATCCAGATGTTGCACTTCAAGCAAAGAAAAGGAATTAGAAACGGTTATTCAGAACAGCGCTTATTCAAGAAAACGGCCCGGACAGAATTTGCATTTTAGTGCTGCTTTTAGAAATCGAGCTGACAACCATTTCTCCATCTGTTCTTTTATATAATATGATATGGAAGGAGAGGTGCGGTGAAAAAGCTAGCTGTATGAAATGCTTTACTTTCTGGATGCTCTTTTTAGAACCGAATAAAAGAACAAATTCATCAAGGTGCTAAAGAAATTCAGAGCGCATGTCAGCGCATACATCATCAGGAATAAACAATATTGTTTTCATGGCAGAATGTAATTGTAAATAAATGTGTTAACAGTGTGGTAAATGCTTCCTTGTGTGGGTTTTAAAAATGTTCTGCTTGGAAGAATGCACTTAATAAGTGAAATGATGACAAAAGAAAAAAAAGACAAAAAATAGTGAGTCAGTCGAGCTAATGAGGAAGAAAGAAAGTCTCCAGAGACTCAGATTCTCAGCAGGTACCAACACCTACATTAAATATTTTCTCACATCTCTGTGCTCATAGATCAACTTTTGTTTAGATTGGCTGTCTGTTGAAACTGATGAACTTTATAGGATTTAATAGCAAAGTTATATAACATACTGTACCTCATGATTATACCTAAAAAAGAACAGTCACTTTTTTATATTATGAAATTTCTTTTGCAAGAAAACTCTACATTTTACATTTTCAGCATTTAGCAGACGCTTTTATCCAAAGCGATTTACACAATGAGCAATTGAGGGTTAAGGGCCTTGCTCAGGGACCCAACAGTGGCAACTTGGTGGTGGCGGGGCTTGAACCGGCAACCTTCTGTTTACTAGTCCAGTACCTTAACCACTGAGCTATCACTGGCCTCTAGAAAAACCAAGTCACTGTTGTCACTGTGGAAAATCTAAGCTATATTTTTCTGTCAGCCTATTTACTGATAAATTACACTTAGTTTGTGCCAATATATTGATTCTTGGATGATGAGTTTTACCCATCACTCTTTCATTCATTCATTCAATTTTACTTACCACTTCATCCTGATCAGACCTGTGGGTGCCATACCCAGATATCCCAAGTCTCCCGGAAGTTCCGGGAGTCTCCCGCATATACATAGCGGCTCCCTGATGCCCGCACGTCAGATAAAATCTCCCGGAATCTATAACGAGCGGCCAAGAGCGCGCGCGCACACACACACACGTGCACGCAGGCGACACAGACTTTTTTTCCCCGATCGTGTATTAAATCTGTTATCTGATATACAATCTAGCGCACTGTGTAGGGAACATAAATCAATTGTCTAATATACTGTCTAGTGCACTATGTAGGGAACGTAAATCTGTTATCTGATATACAGTACAATTTAGTGCACTATGTAGGGAACATAATTAATTATATAATACACTATCTAGTGCACTATGTAAGGAAAACAAATCATCATCTAGTTATACTTTCTAGTGCACTATGTAGTGAACATGAATGCGTTATCTAATACACTATCTAGTGCACTATGTAGGGAACATAAATCCGTGCTCTGATATACAATCTAGTGCACTGTGTAGGGAACATAAACCAATTCGGGGTCCGGGGGTAACTCCCTGAACTAAGTTTTTGCAACTTGTGATGTCTGCATACCATCATATACAAACTTACTGTAACGTATTGGGCTAGCCGTGACAAGAGGGGGCCGACACACACACAGAGATGTTTAATACCGATCCGCATATGAACTTGCCTCGTGCAGGTAAAAAGATGCAGCCGGCTACTGCACATGTGTCGGAGGGGGCGTGTGACAGTCTCGCTCTCCTCAATCAGCAGTGGAGGTCAACATCAGTAGAGAGGAAGCATAATGCAATCTGGTAATTGAATATGACTAGATTGGGAGGAAAATTGGGAAAAATGCAAAAAAATAATAAATAAGTAAATAAATAATGGGGCAGTTAAGCTTTTGTCAGCTTGTGCTGGACCAAAACGTGAATGATTATTCATTCATTCATTTATTTTACTAACCTGTTACTAGTTATGCTGTTCACTATATTATTAATGTCTACCTTTATTTTCCACTTCATAGAAAGGTTGAGTTCTGGTTTGAATTATACCTAAATTTTCAAATTACCAAATACATTCAGGTTCATATCAATACTAACCAGTGCTGGCAGTGAAACATTTTGTCAAAATGACTCTGAATGTCACTCAGAACAATGTACTTGTTAATTAGTAGCAGGTCATGATTTATATTAATTAATTTATTTTCTAACACTTTAGTCAACTAAAGGTTGTTAATTGGAAAGGTCACTGGATTTATCTTTTTTTTAATGCATTTTCTCCCCCTTTTCTCCCTTTTTAGCACGCCCAATTGCCCGATCGCATCATGCTTCCTCTCCACCAATGCCGATCCCTGCTCTGATTGAGGAGAACGAAGCTAACCCACGCCCCCTCTCACTCGTGGGCAGCATGCCGTATGCATCTTATCATCTACACTTTGACGAGTGCAGTGCAGCTCAGCGTTGTGTACAGAGAGACACACCCTGGATGAGGCGCCATCAATCAGCCAGCAGAGGTCGTAATTGCACCAGTTATGAGAGAGAGACACCATCCGGCTTAGTCCCGCCCATTTCTGAACAACAGGCCAATCGTTGTTCATGTGGCCGCTCAGCCTTAGCCGGCAGGCAGAGCTGAGATCGATACGATGTATTCGAGATTCCAGCTCATGTTCCAGCGTGTGTTTTTACTGCTGCGCCACCTGAGCGGCCACTGGATTTATCTTAACCTTGTTTAACAGAATGACGAATTCAAAAGAATTCATTCATTTATTCATTTTAACCAGTCAGGGTTGCGGTATGTGTTCTGGCGGCACCTGAAAATATTGGGCAAAAAGCAGGAATGCATTCTGGACAGGGTTCCAATGTATTGCAGTAAAAATTCTGTACATTCACATTTGCAAATCCACTCCTAGGGGTGATTTAGTGAAATCAATCCACCTTCTGCTTGTTTTTGACAGGTGGGAAACCCACATGAACAGTGTGAGAACATGTGAAATTTCTCACAGGCAGTGAGCAGAAACAGGGACTGAAACCAGATTCCAAGAAGCCTGAATGTGTGGCACCTACACTACCTGCTGCACCTACAGCCTACATACCTTGAAGCTGATAATGTTTTTTTAAATTTATTTATTCATTGTCTGTTTTACCACCGCTTTATCCTAATCAGGGTCGCAATGGGTGCAATTTACTGGGCGAAAGGTAGAAAACACAATGTACAGGTCACCATTCCATCACAGGGCATATTTACACCGATCAGCCATAACATTAAAACCACCTCCTTGTTTTCACACTCACTGTCCATTTTATTAGCTCCACTTACCATATAGCACTATGTAGTTCTACAATTACTGACTGTAGTCCATCTGTTTCTCTGCATACTTTTTTAGCCTGCTTTCACCCTGTTCTTCAGTGGTCAGGACCCCCACAGGACCAATACAGAGCAGGTATTATTTAGGTGGTGGATCATTCTCAGCACTGCAGTGACACTGACATGGTGGTGGTGTGTTAGTGTGTGTTGTGCTGGTATGAGTGGATCAGACACAGCAGCTCTGCTGGAGTTTTTAAATACCGTGTCCACTCACTGTCCACACTATTCGACACTCCTTACTAGTTGGTTCACCTTGTAGATGTAAAGTCAGAGACGATCGCGCATCTATTGCTGCTGTTCGAGTTGGTCATCTTATAGATCTTCATCAGTGGTCACAGGACACTGCCCACAGGGTGCTGTTGGCTGGATATATTTTTGGTTGGTGGACTATTCTCAGTCCAGCAGTGACAGTGAGGTGTTTAAAAACTCCATCAGCATTGCTGTGTCTGATCCACTCATACCAGCACAACACACACTAACACACCACCATGTCAGTGTCACTGCAGTGCTGAGAATGACCCACCACCCAAATAATACCTACTCTGTAGTGGTCCTGGGAGAGTCCTGACCATTGAAGAACAGCGAGAAAGGGGGCTAACAAACTATGTAGAGAAACAGATGGACTACAGTCAGTAATTGCAGAACTACAAAGTGGAGCTGATAAAATAGACAATGTGTGTAAAAACAAGGAGGTGGTCTGAATGTTATGGCTGATCAGTGTATATTGATACAACAATATTTATTGACTGATTCAGTTTGATTAGAGTCACAGTGGGTCTGTAACTAGATGCAAGATTCAAACCCTGGTCCCCAGAATCCACGCTGCTGTGCAGCACTTACTTTGCCGTCTGAACTGCGTTATGCCACCCATACAGGAAACATTTGACTGGAAAAGAGAAAATCCACACTCTTGGGTTTGACATTTATTTTTATATCTGCATTTTCTAGCTCATTTCCTTTAATTTATTTTCATTACATTTAATTGAACCAGCCTGTTAGTTACACAAGAGCGATCAGCAGGTATCAGCCATTGTAATTTTCAAGTTTACTGGATGGAATCATTTCAGGTAGAAAGAATATCTGTTTTAGTCTGGGAGTCTGATGTGTGCGACCTGAACTGTGACCTGTATTTTCTATTTTATTTTATTTTACACTTTTGACATCTGATGTCACTTTACGTCAAGTCAATTCACATTTATTTAATAATAATACATCTTCTGAAAGTCTGAAAGAACATTGGTGGCCTTGTGGGTCAAGCGTTGGGCTATTAATCAAAATGTTGTGGGTTCAAATCCCAGCTCTGGCATGCAGCTACCGCTGGGCCCTTAAGCAAGGGTGCCGTACAATGGCTGACCTTTCAAGCAAGCTGCGATATGTACGTATTTGTATTCATGACAAATAAAGCTATTTCATCTGCCCTAGATTATTATTTATCATAATTAAAATATACCTTATAAAGATCCGTGGAGAGCTGACAGTTTGGGAAACAGTAAATGTGTTGTTGGCAAGAATTTTGTTAGCTAATGCAGGGGTTTTTAACCTTTTTGGACATGTGCCGCCCCAACCCACCCCATCAACCTTTGCGCAGAAACCATTGTGAAAGCTCTTGACAAGCTAAAATAATATAAATAACGTTGTGCACATCGTACATACGGTGCAATTTTGCTTATTGAAGTATTGAAAGCGCTATCTTATTCAATGTGACGGCTAAACATATTCTGCAAGCACATTATAGAAATTCGTGGTTCAATTTCAGTTACAGCTAGTCAAAAATAGTAAGTGTAACTCGTTTTTGGTGTAGATGAGAGCAGACAACATTACTTCACAGAGCCAAGTAGAGGCAGAAGTACATCAATTGCTAAGTTTGCTGGTCATCCAGTGTCTGTCTGTCTGTCTGTCTGTCTGTCTGTCTGTCTGTCTGTCTGTCTATCTATCTATCTATCTATCTATCTATCTATCTATCTATCTATCTATCTATCTATCTATCTATCTGCCTGTATGTCTGTCTGTCTGTCTGTCTATCTATCTATCTATCTATCTATCTATCTATCTATCTATCTATCTATCTATCTATCTATCTATCTATCTATCTATCTATCTATCTATCTATCTATCTATCTACAGTGTCTATCTATCTGCCTGTATGTCTGTCTGTCTGTCTATCCATCCATCCATCTACAGTGTATATCTATCTGTCTGTCTATCTATCTATCTATCTATCTATCTATCTATCTATCTATCTATCTATCTATCTATCTATCTATCTATCTATCTATCTATCTATCTATCTATCTATCTATCATCTATCTGTCTGTCTGTCCGTTTGTCCGTCCGTCCATCTACAGTGTATATCTATCTGCCTGTCTGTCTGTCTCTGTCTATCTGTCTGTCTATATATCTGTCTGTCTATCTATCTGTCTGTCTATCTATCATCTATCTATCATCTATCTGTCTGTCCGTCCGTCCGTCCGTCCATCCATCTACAGTGTATATCTATCTGCCTGTCTGTCTGTCTGTCTGTCTCTATCTATCTATCTATCTATCTATCTATCTATCTATCTATCTATCTATCTATCTATCTATCTATCTATCTATCTATCTATCTATCTATCTACAGTGTCTATCTATCTGCCTGTATGTCTGTCTGTCTGTCTATCCATCCATCCATCTACAGTGTATATCTATCTATCTGTCTGTCTATCTATCTATCTATCTATCTATCTATCTATCTATCTATCTATCTATCTATCTATCTATCTATCTATCTATCTATCTATCTATCTATCTATCTATCTATCTATCTATCTACAGTGTCTATCTATCTGCCTGTATGTCTGTCTGTCTGTCTATCCATCCATCCATCTACAGTGTATATCTATCTGTCTGTCTATCTATCTATCTATCTATCTATCTATCTATCTATCTATCTATCTATCTATCTATCTATCTATCTATCTATCTATCTATCTATCTATCTATCTATCTATCATCTATCTGTCTGTCTGTCCGTTTGTCCGTCCGTCCATCTACAGTGTATATCTATCTGCCTGTCTGTCTGTCTCTGTCTATCTGTCTGTCTATATACAGTGTATCACGAAAGTGAGT